>NW_024470628.1:335000-464046 GCF_017639515.1 Carcharodon carcharias | reverse complement strand
AGAGAGAGAGGAGTACAGATGGACATAGAGAGAGAGAGAGATAGGAGTACAGATGGACATAGATAGAGAGGAGTACAGAAGGACACAGAGATAGAGAGGAGTACAGATGGGCACAGAGAGAGAGAGAGGAGTACAGATGGACATAGAGAGAGAGGAGTACAGATGGACATTGAGAGAGAGAGATAGGTGTACAGATGGACATAGAGAGAGAGAGGAGTACAGATGGACATAGATAGGGAGAGAGAGGAGTACAGATGGACATAGACAGAGAGAGAGGAGTACAGAGAGATATTGAGAGAGAGCGAGGAGTACAGATGGAGATAGAGAGAGAGAGAGAGAGGAGTACCGATGGACATAGAGAGAGAGAGAGGAGTACAGATGGACATAGATAGGGAGAGAGAGGAGTACAGATGGACATAGACAGAGAGAGAGGAGTACAGAGAGATATAGAGAGAGAGCGAGGAGTACAGATGGAGATAGAGAGAGAGAGAGAGGAGTACCGATGGACATAGAGAGAGAGAGAGGAGTACAGATGGACATAGATAGGGAGAGAGAGGAGTACAGATGGACATAGACAGAGAGAGAGGAGTACAGAGAGATATAGAGAGAGAGCGAGGAGTACAGATGGACATAGACAGAGAGAGAGGAGTGCAGAGAGATATAGAAAGAGAGCGAGGATTACAGATGGAGATAGAGAGAGAGAGAGAGGAGTACAGATGGGCATAGAGAGAGAGAGAGAGGAGTACAGATGGACATAGAGAGAGAGAGAGAGATAGGAGTACAGATGGACATAGATAGAGAGGAGTACGGACGGACACAGAGAGATAGAGAGGAGTACAGATGGGCACAGAGAGAGAGAGGAGTACAGATGGACATAGAGAGAGAGAAAGAGTGAGGAGTACAGATGGACATATAGAGATAGAGAGAGAGGAGTACAGATGGACATAGAGAGAGAGAGGAGTACAGATCGACATAGAGAGAGAGAGGGGTGCAGATGGACATAGAGAGAGAGAGAGTAGTACAGATGGACATTGAGAGAGAGAGATAGGTGTACAGATGGACATAGAGAGAGAGAGAGGAGTACAGATGGACATAGATAGGGAGAGGAGTACAGATGGACATAGAGAGAGAGAGGAGTACAGATGGACATAGAGAGAGCGGGAGGAGTACAGACGGACATAGAGAGAGAGAGAGAGGAGTACAGATGGACATAGAGAGAGAGAGAGAGACAGAGGAGTACAGATGCACATAGAGATAGAGAGTGAAGTACAGATGGACATAGAGAGAGAGCGAGAGGAGTACAGATCGACTTAGCGAGAGAGAGAGAGGATTACAGATGGACATAGAGCGAGAGAGAGGAGTACAAATGGACATAGAGAGAGACAGAGCAGATTACAGCTGGACATAGAGAGAGAGAGAGGAGTACAGATGGACATAAGAGAGAGAGTGGAGTACAAATGGACATAGAGAGAGAGAGGTGTACAGATGGACATAGATAGAGAGAGAGAGTGGTACAGATGGACATAGAGAGAGAGGAGTACAGGTGGACATAGAGAGAGAGAGAAGAGTACGGATGGACATAGAGAGAGAGAGAGAGACAGAGGAGTACAGATGCACATAGAGAGAGAGAGTGAAGTACAGATGGACATAGAGAGAGAGCGAGAGGAGTACAGATCGACTTAGCGAGAGAGAGAGAGGATTACAGATGGACATAGAGTGAGAGAGAGGAGTACAAATGGACATAGAGAGAGACAGAGCGGATTACAGCTGGACATAGAGAGAGAGAGAGGAGTACAGATGGACATAAGAGAGAGAGTGTAGTGCAAGTGGACATAGAGAGAGAGAGGTGTACAGATGGACATAGATAGAGAGAGAGAGGAGTACAGATGGACATAGAGAGAGAGGAGTACAGATGGACATAGAGAGAGAGGAGTACAGGTGGACATAGAGAGAGAGAGAAGAGTACGGATGGACATAGAGAAAGAGGAGTACAGATGGACATAGAGAGAGAGAGAGGAGTACAAATGGACATAGAGAGAGACAGAGCGGAGTACAGCTGGACATAGAGAGAGAGAGGAGTACAGATGGACATAAGAGAGAGAGAGAGTGGAGTACAAATGGACATAGAGAGAGAGAGGTGTACTGATGGACATAGAGAGAGAGAGAGAGAGAGAAGGGTGCAGATGGACATAGAGAGAGAGAGAGAGAGGAGTACAGACGGACATAGAGAGAGAGAGAGTGGAGTACAGATGGACATAGAGAGAGAGAGTGAGAGGAGTACAGATGGACAGAGATAGAGGAGTACAGATGGACATAGAGAGAGAGCGAGAGGAGTACAGATGGACATAGAGAGAGAGAGAGGAGTACAGATGGAAATAGAGAGAGAGAGGAGTCCAGATGGACATAGAGAGAGAGAGAGGAGTACAGATGGACAGAGAGAGAGAGAGTAGCACAGATGGACAGAGAGACAGAGAGAGAGGAATACAGATGAACATAGAGAGAGAGAGGTAGAGGAGTATAGATGGACAGAGAGACAGAGAGAGAGGAGTACAGATGGATAGACAGAGAGAGAGAGGAGTACAGATGGACTTAGAGAGTGAGAGAGAGAGAAGTATAGATGGACATAGAGAGATAGAGGAGTACCGATGGACATAGAGAGAGAGAGAGAGAGGAGTACAGATGGACATACATAGTGAGAGACGTGTACAGATGGACAAAGAGAGAGAGAGAGATAGAGGAGTACAGATGGACATAGAGAGAGAGAGAGAGGAGTACAGATGGAAATAGAGAGTGAGAGAGTAATACAGATGGACAGAGAGAGAGAGAGGAGTATACATGGACATAGAGAGAGAGCGATAGGAGTACAGATGGACATAGAGTGAGAGGAGTACAGAAGGAAACAGAGAGAGAGAGGAGTACAGATGGGCAGAGAGAGAGAGAGGAGTACAGATGAACACAGAGAGAGAGAGAGAGTGAGGAGTACAGATGGACACAGAGAGAGAGAGAGAGAGGAGTACAAATGGACATAGAGAGATAGAGAGAGAGGAGTACAGATGGACATAGAGAGAGAGAGAGAGAGGAGTACAGATGGACATAGAGAGAGATAGGAGTACAGATGGACATAGAGAGAGAGAGATAGCTGTACAGATGGACATAGAGAGAGAGAGAGAGGAGTATAGATGGACATAGAGAGAGAGCGAGAGGAGTACAGATGGACATAGAGAGCGAGAGAGGAGTACAGATGGACATAGAGAGAGAGAGGAGTACTGATGGACATAGAGAGAGAGAGAGAGGAGTACAGATGGACAGAGAGACAGAGATAGAGGAGTACAGATGGACATAGAGAGAGTAGTACAGATGGACATAGAGAGAGAGAGGAGTACAGATGGACATAGAGAGAGAGACAGGAGTGCAGATAGACATAGAGAGAGAGCGAGGAGTACAGATGGACATAGCGAGAGAGAGAGAGGAGTACAGATGGACATAGAGAGAGAGAGAGGAGTACAGATGGACATTGAGAGAGAGAGAGGAGTACAGATGGACATATATAGGGAGAGAGAGGAGTACAGATGGACATGGAGAGAGTGAGAGGAGTACAGATGGTCACAGAGAGAGAGAGGAGTACAGATGGACACAGAGAGAGAGAGAGAGAGGAGTACAGATGGACACTGAGAGGGAATGAGAGAGGAGTACAGATGGACACAGAGAGAGAGAGGAGTACAGATGGACATAGAGAGAGAGAGGAGTACAGATGGACATAGAGAGAGAGAGGAGTACAGATGGACATAGAGAGAGAGAGAGAGGAGTACAGATGGACATAGAGAGAGAGAGAGGAGTACAGATGGACATAGAGAGAGAGAGGGAGGAGTACAGATGGACATAGAGAGAGAGAGAGTGGAGTGCAGATGGACATAGCGAGAGAGGGAGGAGTACAGATGGACATAGAGAGAGAGAGGGGTGCAGATGGACATAGAGAGAGAGAGAGTAGTACAGATGGACATTGAGAGAGAGAGATAGGTGTACAGATGGACATAGAGAGAGAGAGAGGAGTACAGATGGACATAGATAGGGAGAGAGAGGAGTACAGATGGACATAGAGAGAGAGAGGAGTACAGATGGGCATAGAGAGAGAGAGAGAGGAGTACAGATGGACATAGAGAGAGAGATCGAGAGGAGTACAGATGGACATAGAGAGAGAGAGAGGAGTACAGATGGACATAGAGAGAGAGAGAGAGAGAGAGAGAGGTGTACAGATGGACATAGAGAGAGAGGAGTACAGATAGACATGGAGAGAGAGAGCAAGGAGTACAGATGGAAATAGAGAGAGAGAGAGAGAAGTGCAGATGGAAATAGAGAGAGAGAGAGAGGAGTACAGATGGACAAAGAGAGAGGGAGAGAGGAGTACAGATGGTCACAGAGAGAGAAAGGAGTACAGATGGACACAGCGAGAGAGAGAGAGAGAGTCGTACAGATGGACATAGAGAGAGAGAGAGAGATAGGAATACAGATGGACATAGATAGAGAGGAGTACAGAAGGACACAGAGATAGAGAGAAGTACAGATGGGCACAGAGAGAGAGAGGAGTACAGATGGACGTAGAGAGAGAGAGAGAGTGTGAGGAGTACAGATGGACATATAGAGATAGAGAGAGAGGAGTACAGATGGACATAGAGAGAGAGAGGAGTACAGATGGAAATAGAGAGAGAGGAGTACAGATGGAAATAGAGAGAGAGGAGTACAGATGGACATTGAGAGAGAGAGATAGGTGTACAGATGGACATAGAGAGAGAGAGGAGTACAGATGGACATAGAGAGAGAGGAGTACAGATGGACATTGAGAGAGAGAGATAGGTGTACAGATGGACATAGAGAGAGAGAGGAGTACAGATGGACATAGATAGGGAGAGAGAGGAGTACAGATGGACATAGACAGAGAGAGAGGAGTACAGAGAGATATAGAGAGAGAGCGAGGAGTACAGATGGAGATAGAGGGAGAGAGAGAGGAGTACCGATGGACATAGAGAGAGAGAGAGGAGTACAGATGGACATAGATAGGGAGAGAGAGGAGTACAGATGGACATAGACAGAGAGAGAGGAGTACAGAGAGATATAGAGAGAGAGTGAGGAGTACAGATGGAGATAGAGAGAGAGAGAGAGGAGTACAGATGGACATAGAGAGAGAGAGAGAGGGGTACAGATGGACATAGAGAGAGAGTGAGAGGAGTACAGATGGACATAGAGAGACAGAGAGGAGTACAGATGGACATAGATAGGGAGAGAGAGGAGTACAGATGGACATAGACAGAGAGAGAGGAGTACAGAGAGATATCGAAAGAGAGCGAGGAGTACAGATGGAGATAGAGAGAGAGAGAGAGGAGTACAGATGGACATAGAGAGAGAGAGAGAGGAGTACAGATGGACATAGAGAGAGAGAGAGAGATAGGAGTACAGATGGACATAGATAGAGAGGAGTACAGAAGGACACAGAGAGATAGAGAGGAGTACAGATGGGCAGAGAGAGAGAGAGAGGAGTACAGATGGACATAGAGAGAGAGGAGTACAGATGGACATTGAGAGAGAGAGATAGGTGTACAGATGGACATAGAGAGAGAGAGAGGAGTACAGATGGACATAGATAGGGAGAGAGAGGAGTACAGATGGACATAGACAGAGAGAGAGGAGTACAGAGAGATATAGAGAGAGAGCGAGGAGTACAGATGGAGATAGAGAGAGAGAGAGAGGAGTACCGATGGACATAGAGAGAGAGAGAGGAGTACAGATGGACATAGATAGGGAGAGAGAGGAGTACAGATGGACATAGACAGAGAGAGAGGAGTACAGAGAGATATAGAGAGAGAGCGAGGAGTACAGATGGAGATAGAGAGAGAGAGCGAGGAGTACAGATCGACATAGAGAGAGAGAGCGAGGAGTGCAGATGGACATAGAGAGAGAGAGAGGAGTACAGATGGAAATAGATAGGGAGAGAGAGGAGTACAGATGGACATAGACAGAGAGAGAGGAGTGCAGAGAGATATAGAAAGAGAGCGAGGAGTACAGATGGAGATAGAGAGAGAGAGAGAGGAGTACAGATGGACATAGAGAGAGAGAGAGAGGAGTACAGATGGACATAGAGAGAGAGAGAGAGATAGGAGTACAGATGGACATAGATAGAGAGGAGTACAGACGGACACAGAGAGATAGAGAGGAGTACAGATGGGCACAGAGAGAGAGGAGTACAGATGGACATAGAGAGAGAGAGAGAGTGAGGAGTACAGATGGACATATAGAGATAGAGAGAGAGGAGTACAGATGGACATAGAGAGAGAGAGGAGTACAGATCGACATAGAGAGAGAGAGGGGTGCAGATGGACATAGAGAGAGAGAGAGTAGTACAGATGGACATTGAGAGAGAGAGATAGGTGTACAGATGGACATAGAGAGAGAGAGTGGAGTACAGATGGACATAGATAGGGAGATAGAGGAGTACAGATGGACATAGAGAGAGAGAGAGGAGTACAGATGGACATAGAGAGAGAGAGAGAGTGAGGAGTACAGATGGACATAGAGAGAGAGATCGAGAGGAGTACAGATGGACATAGAGAGTGAGAGAGGAGTACAGATGGACATAGAGAGAGAGAGAGAGGTGTACAGATGGACATAGAGAGAGAGTAGTACAGATAGACATTGAGAGAGAGAGCAAGGAGTACAGATGGAAATAGAGAGAGAGAGAGGAGTGCAGATGGAAATAGAGAGAGAGAGAGAGGAGTACAGATGGACAAAGAGAGAGGGAGAGAGGAGTACAGATGGTCACAGAGAGAGAAAGGAGTACAGATGGACTCAACGAGAGAGAGAGAGAGAGGCGTACAGATGGACATAGAGAGAGAGAGAGAGATAGGAGTACAGATGGATATAGATAGAGAGGAGTACAGAAGGACACAGAGAGATAGAGAGAAGTACAGATGGGCACAGAGAGAGTGAGGAGTACAGATGGACATAGAGAGAGAGAGAGAGTGAGGAGTACAGATGGACATATAGAGATAGAGAGAGAGGAGCACAGATGGACATAGAGAGAGAGAGGAGTACAGATGGACATAGAGAGAGAGGAGTACAGATGGACATTGAGAGAGAGAGATAGGTGTACAGATGGACATAGAGAGAGAGAGAGGAGTACAGATGGACATAGAGAGAGAGAGAGATAGAGGAGTACAGATGGACATAGTGAGAGAGAGAGAGGAGTACAGATGGACATAGAGAGAGAGAGGAGTACAGATGGACATAGAGAGAGAGAGGAGTACAGATGGACATAGAGAGAGCGGGAGGAGTACAGACGGACATAGAGAGAGAGAGAGAGGAGTACAGATGGACATAGAGAGAGAGAGAGAGACAGAGGAGTACAGATGCACATAGAGATAGAGAGTGAAGTACAGATGGACATAGAGAGAGAGCGAGAGGAGTACAGATCGACTTAGCGAGAGAGAGAGAGGATTACAGATGGACATAGAGCGAGAGAGAGGAGTACAAATGGACATAGAGAGAGACAGAGCAGATTACAGCTGGACATAGAGAGAGAGAGAGGAGTACAGATGGACATAAGAGAGAGAGTGGAGTACAAATGGACATAGAGAGAGAGAGGTGTACAGATGGACATAGATAGAGAGAGAGAGTGGTACAGATGGACAAAGAGAGAGAGGAGTACAGGTGGACATAGAGAGAGAGAGAAGAGTCCGGATGGACATAGAGAGAGAGAGAGAGACAGAGGAGTACAGATGCACATAGAGAGAGAGAGTGAAGTACAGATGGACATAGAGAGAGAGCGAGAGGAGTACAGATCGACTTAGCGAGAGAGAGAGAGGATTACAGATGGACATAGAGCGAGAGAGAGGAATACAAATGGACATAGAGAGAGACAGAGCGGATTACAGCTGGACATAGAGAGAGAGAGAGGAGTACAGATGGACATAAGAGAGAGAGTGTAGTACAAATGGACATAGAGAGAGAGAGGTAGAGGAGTATAGATGGACAGAGAGACAGAGAGAGAGGAGTACAGATGGACATACAGAGAGAGAGAGGAGTACAGATGGACATAGAGAGAGAGAGAGAGATAGGAGTACAGATGGACATAGATAGAGAGAGAGGAGTGCAGATAGACATAGAGAGAGAGCGAGGAGTACAGATGGACATAGAGAGAGAGAGAGAGGAGTACAGATGGACATAGAGAGAGAGAGAGGAGTACAGATGGACATTGAGAGAGAGAGAGGAGTACAGATGGACATATATAGGGAGAGAGAGGAGTACAGATGGACATGGAGAGAGTGAGAGGAGTACAGATGGTCACAGAGAGAGAGAGGAGTACAGATGGACACAGAGAGAGAGAGAGAGAGGAGTACAGATGGACACTGAGAGGGAATGAGAGAGGAGTACAGATGGACACAGAGAGAGAGAGGAGTACAGATGGACATAGAGAGAGAGAGGAGTACAGATGGACATAGAGAGAGAGAGGAGTACAGATGGACATAGAGAGAGAGAGAGAGAGGAGTACAGATGGACATAGAGAGAGAGAGAGGAGTACAGATGGACATAGAGAGAGAGAGAGGAGTACAGATGGACATAGAGAGAGAGAGGGAGTACAGATGGACATAGAGAGAGAGAGAGTGGAGTGCAGATGGACATAGCGAGAGAGGGAGGAGTACAGATGGACATAGAGAGAGAGAGGGGTGCAGATGGACATAGAGAGAGAGAGAGTAGTACAGATGGACATTGAGAGAGAGAGATAGGTGTACAGATGGACATAGAGAGAGAGAGAGGAGTACAGATGGACATAGATAGGGAGAGAGAGGAGTACAGATGGACATAGAGAGAGAGAGGAGTACAGATGGACATAGAGAGAGAGAGAGAGGAGTACAGATGGACATAGAGAGAGAGATCGAGAGGAGTACAGATGGACATAGAGAGAGAGAGAGGAGTACAGATGGACATAGAGAGAGAGAGAGAGAGAGAGGTGTACAGATGGACATAGAGAGAGAGGAGTACAGATAGACATGGAGAGAGAGAGCAAGGAGTACAGATGGAAATAGAGAGAGAGAGAGAGGAGTGCAGATGGAAATAGAGAGAGAGAGAGAGGAGTACAGATGGACAAAGAGAGAGGGAGAGAGGAGTACAGATGGTCACAGAGAGAGAAAGGAGTACAGATGGACACAGCGAGAGAGAGAGAGAGAGGCGTACAGATGGACATAGAGAGAGAGAGAGAGAGATAGGAATACAGATGGACATAGATAGAGAGGAGTACAGAAGATCACAGAGATAGAGAGAAGTACAGATGGGCACAGAGAGAGAGAGGAGTACAGATGGACGTAGAGAGAGAGAGAGAGTGTGAGGAGTACAGATGGACTTATAGAGATAGAGAGAGAGGAGTACAGATGGACATAGAGAGAGAGAGGAGTACAGATGGACATAGAGAGAGAGGAGTACAGATGGACATAGAGAGAGAGAGGAGTACAGATGGACATAGAGAGAGAGAGATAGGTGTACAGATGGACATAGAGAGAGAGAGAGGAGTACAGATGGACATAGAGAGAGAGGAGTACAGATGGACATTGAGAGAGAGAGATAGGTGTACAGATGGACATAGAGAGAGAGAGGAGTACAGATGGACATAGATTGGGAGAGAGAGGAGTACAGATGGACATAGACAGAGAGAGAGGAGTACAGAGAGATATAGAGAGAGAGCGAGGAGTACAGATGGAGATAGAGAGAGAGAGAGAGGAGTACCGATGGACATAGAGAGAGAGAGAGGAGTACAGATGGACATAGATAGGGAGAGAGAGGAGTACAGATGGACATAGACAGAGAGAGAGGAGTACAGAGAGATATAGAGAGAGAGCGAGGAGTACAGATGGAGATAGAGAGAGAGAGAGAGGAGTACAGATGGACATAGAGAGAGAGAGAGAGGAGTACAGATGGACATAGAGAGAGAGTGAGAGGAGTACAGATGGACATAGAGAGACAGAGAGGAGTACAGATGGACATAGATAGGGAGAGAGAGGAGTACAGATGGACATAGACAGAGAGAGAGGAGTACAGAGAGATATCGAAAGAGAGCGAGGAGTACAGATGGAGATAGAGAGAGAGAGAGAGGAGTACAGATGGACATAGAGAGAGAGAGAGAGGAGTACAGATGGACATAGAGAGAGAGAGAGAGATAGGAGTACAGATGGACATAGATAGAGAGGAGTACAGAAGGACACAGAGAGATAGAGAGGAGTACAGATGGGCACAGAGAGAGAGAGAGGAGTACAGATGGACATAGAGAGAGAGGAGTACAGATGGACATTGAGAGAGAGAGATAGGTGTACAGATGGACATAGAGAGAGAGAGAGGAGTACAGATGGACATAGAGAGAGAGAGAGATAGAGGAGTACAGATGGACATAGTGAGAGAGAGAGAGGAGTACAGATGGACATAGAGAGAGAGAGGAGTACAGATGGACATAGAGAGAGAGAGGAGTACAGATGGACATAGAGAGAGCGGGAGGAGTACAGACGGACATATAGAGAGAGAGAGAGAGGAGTACAGATGGACATAGAGAGAGAGAGAGAGACAGAGGAGTACAGATGCACATAGAGATAGAGAGTGAAGTACAGATGGACATAGAGAGAGAGCGAGAGGAGTACAGATCGACTTAGCGAGAGAGAGAGAGGATTACAGATGGACATAGAGCGAGAGAGAGGAGTACAAATGGACATAGAGAGAGACAGAGCAGATTACAGCTGGACATAGAGAGAGAGAGAGGAGTACAGATGGACATAAGAGAGAGAGTGGAGTACAAATGGACATAGAGAGAGAGAGGTGTACAGATGGACATAGATAGAGAGAGAGAGTGGTACAGATGGACAAAGAGAGAGAGGAGTACAGGTGGACATAGAGAGAGAGAGAAGAGTCCGGATGGACATAGAGAGAGAGAGAGAGACAGAGGAGTACAGATGCACATAGAGAGAGAGAGTGAAGTACAGATGGACATAGAGAGAGAGCGAGAGGAGTACAGATCGACTTAGCGAGAGAGAGAGAGGATTACAGATGGACATAGAGCGAGAGAGAGGAATACAAATGGACATAGAGAGAGACAGAGCGGATTACAGCTGGACATAGAGAGAGAGAGAGGAGTACAGATGGACATAAGAGAGAGAGTGTAGTACAAATGGACATAGAGAGAGAGAGGTAGAGGAGTATAGATGGACAGAGAGACAGAGAGAGAGGAGTACAGATGGACATACAGAGAGAGAGAGGAGTACAGATGGACATAGAGAGAGAGAGAGAGATAGGAGTACAGATGGACATAGATAGAGAGAGAGGAGTGCAGATAGACATAGAGAGAGAGCGAGGAGTACAGATGGACATAGAGAGAGAGAGAGAGGAGTACAGATGGACATAGAGAGAGAGAGAGGAGTACAGATGGACATTGAGAGAGAGAGAGGAGTACAGATGGACATATATAGGGAGAGAGAGGAGTACAGATGGACATGGAGAGAGTGGGAGGAGTACAGATGGTCACAGAGAGAGAGAGGAGTACAGATGGACACAGAGAGAGAGAGAGAGAGGAGTACAGATGGACACTGAGAGGGAATGAGAGAGGAGTACAGATGGACACAGAGAGAGAGAGGAGTACAGATGGACATAGAGAGAGAGAGGAGTACAGATGGACATAGAGAGAGAGAGGAGTACAGATGGACATAGAGAGAGAGAGAGAGAGGAGTACAGATGGACATAGAGAGAGAGAGAGGAGTACAGATGGACATAGAGAGAGAGAGGGAGTACAGATGGACATAGAGAGAGAGAGTGGAGTGCAGATGGACATAGCGAGAGAGGGAGGAGTACAGATGGACATAGAGAGAGAGAGGGGTGCAGATGGACATAGAGAGAGAGAGAGTAGTACAGATGGACATTGAGAGAGAGAGATAGGTGTACAGATGGACATAGAGAGAGAGAGAGGAGTACAGATGGACATAGATAGGGAGAGAGAGGAGTACAGATGGACATAGAGAGAGAGAGGAGTACAGATGGACATAGAGAGAGAGAGAGAGGAGTACAGATGGACATAGAGAGAGAGATCGAGAGGAGTACAGATGGACATAGAGAGAGAGAGAGGAGTACAGATGGACATAGAGAGAGAGAGAGAGAGAGAGAGAGGTGTACAGATGGACATAGAGAGAGAGGAGTACAGATAGACATGGAGAGAGAGAGCAAGGAGTACAGATGGAAATAGAGAGAGAGAGAGAGGAGTGCAGATGGAAATAGAGAGAGAGAGAGAGGAGTACAGATGGACAAAGAGAGAGGGAGAGAGGAGTACAGATGGTCACAGAGAGAGAAAGGAGTACAGATGGACACAGCGAGAGAGAGAGAGGCGTACAGATGGACATAGAGAGAGAGAGAGAGATAGGAATACAGATGGACATAGATAGAGAGGAGTACAGAAGATCACAGAGATAGAGAGAAGTACAGATGGGCACAGAGAGAGAGAGGAGTACAGATGGACGTAGAGAGAGAGAGAGAGTGTGAGGAGTACAGATGGACTTATAGAGATAGAGAGAGAGGAGTACAGATGGACATAGAGAGAGAGAGGAGTACAGATGGACATAGAGAGAGAGGAGTACAGATGGACATAGAGAGAGAGAGGAGTACAGATGGACATAGAGAGAGAGAGATAGGTGTACAGATGGACATAGAGAGAGAGAGAGGAGTACAGATGGACATAGAGAGAGAGGAGTACAGATGGACATTGAGAGAGAGAGATAGGTGTACAGATGGACATAGAGAGAGAGAGGAGTACAGATGGACATAGATTGGGAGAGAGAGGAGTACAGATGGACATAGATAGGGAGAGAGAGGAGTACAGATGGACATAGACAGAGAGAGAGGAGTACAGAGAGATATAGAGAGAGAGAGAGGAGTACAGATGGACATAGAGAGAGAGAGAGAGAGGAGTACAGATGGACATAGAGAGAGAGTGAGAGGAGTACAGATGGACATAGAGAGAGAGAGAGGAGTACAGATAGACATGGAGAGAGAGAGCAAGGAGTCCAGATGGAAATAGAGAGAGAGAGAGACGAGTGCAGATGGAAATAGAGAGAGAGAGAGGAGTACAGATGGACAAAGAGAGAGGGAGAGGGGAGTACAGATGGTCACAGAGAGAGAAAGGAGTACAGATGGACACAGCGAGAGAGAGAGAGGCGTACAGATGGACATAGAGAGAGAGAGAGAGAGATAGGTGTACAGATGGACATAGAGAGAGAGGGGAGTACAGATGGACATAGATAGGGAGAGAGAGGAGTACAGATGGACATGGAGAGAGAGAGAGGAGTACAGATGGACATAGACAGAGAGAGAGGCGTACAGAGAGATATAGAGAGAGAGCGAGGAGTACAGATGGAGATAGAGAGAGAGAGAGAGGAGTACCGATGGACATAGAGAGAGAGAGAGGAGTACAGATGGACATAGATAGGGAGAGAGAGGAGTACAGATGGACATAGACAGAGAGAGAGGAGTACAGAGAGATATAGAGAGAGAGCGAGGAGTACAGATGGAGATAGAGAGAGAGAGAGAGGAGTACAGATGGACATAGAGAGAGAGAGAGAGGAGTACAGATGGGCATAGAGAGAGAGTGAGAGGAGTACAGATGGACATAGAGAGACAGAGAGGAGTACAGATGGACATAGATAGGGAGAGAGAGGAGTACAGATGGACATAGACAGAGAGAGAGGAGTACAGAGAGATATCGAAAGAGAGCGAGGATTACAGATGGAGATAGAGAGAGAGAGAGAGGAGTACAGATGGACATAGAGAGAGAGAGAGAGGAGTACAGATGGACATAGAGAGAGAGAGAGAGATAGGAGTACAGATGGACATAGATAGAGAGGAGTACAGAAGGACACAGAGAGATAGAGAGGAGTACAGATGGGCACAGAGAGAGAGAGAGGAGTACAGATGGACATAGAGAGAGAGGAGTACAGATGGACATTGAGAGAGAGAGATAGGTGTACAGATGGACATAGAGAGAGAGAGAGAGGAGTACAGATGGACATAGAGAGAGAGGAGTACAGATGGACATTGAGAGAGAGAGATAGGTGTACAGATGGACATAGAGAGAGAGAGGAGTACAGATGGACATAGATAGGGAGAGAGAGGAGTACAGATGGACATGGAGAGAGAGAGAGGAGTACAGATGGACATAGAGAGAGAGAGAGAGGAGTACAGATGGACATAGAGAGAGAGAGAGGAGTACAGATGGACATAGATAGGGAGAGAGAGGAGTACAGATGGACATAGACAGAGAGAGAGGAGTACAGAGAGATATATAGAGAGAGTGAGGAGTACAGATGGAGATAGAGAGAGAGGGAGAGGAGTACAGATGGACATAGAGAGAGAGAGAGAGGAGTACAGATGGACATAGAGAGAGAGTGAGAGGAGTACAGATGGACATAGAGAGAGAGAGAGGAGTACAGATAGACATGGAGAGAGAGAGCAAGGAGTCCAGATGGAAATAGAGAGAGAGAGAGAGGAGTGCAGATGGAAATAGAGAGAGAGAGAGAGGAGTACAGATGGACAAAGAGAGAGGGAGAGGGGAGTACAGATGGTCACAGAGAGAGAAAGGAGTACAGATGGACACAGCGAGAGAGAGAGAGGCGTACAGATGGACATAGAGAGAGAGAGAGAGAGAGATAGGTGTACAGATGGACATAGAGAGAGAGGGGAGTACAGATGGACATAGATAGGGAGAGAGAGGAGTACAAATGGACATGGAGAGAGAGAGAGGCGTACAGATGGACATAGAGAGAGAGAGAGAGATAGGAGTACAGATGGACATAGATAGAGAGGAGTACAGATGGGCACAGAGAGAGAGAGGAGTACAGATGGACATAGAGAGAGAGAGAGAGAGTGAGGAGTACAGATGGACATATAGAGATAGAGAGAGTGGAGTACAGATGGACATAGAGAGAGAGAGGAGTGCAGATCGACATAGAGAGAGAGAGAGAGAAATAGGAGTACAGGTGGACATAGAGAGAGAGAGAGAGGAGTACAGATGGACACAGAGAGAGAGAGAGAGAGAAGTACAGATGGACACATCGAGAGAAAGAGAGAGGAGTACAGATAGACATAGAGAGAGAGAGAGAGGAGTACAGATGGACATAGAGAGAGAGAGGAGTACAGATGGACATAGAGAGAGAGAGGAGTACAGATGGACATAGAGAGAGAGGAGTACAGATGGACATTGAGAGAGAGAGATAGGTGTACAGATGGACATAGAGAGAGAGAGAGGAGTACAGATGGACATAGAGAGAGAGGAGTACAGATGGACATTGAGAGAGAGAGATAGGTGTACAGATGGACATAGAGAGAGAGAGGAGTACAGATGGACATAGATAGGGAGAGAGAGGAGTACAGATGGACATAGACAGAGAGAGCGGAGTACAGAGAGATATAGAGAGAGAGCGAGGAGTATAGATGGAGATAGAGAGAGAGAGGAGTACCGATGGACATAGAGAGAGAGAGAGGAGTACAGATGGACATAGATAGGGAGAGAGAGGAGTACAGATGGACATAGACAGAGAGAGAGGAGTACAGAGAGATATAGAGAGAGAGCGAGGAGTACAGATGGAGATAGAGAGAGAGAGAGAGGAGTACAGATGGACATAGAGAGAGAGAGAGAGGAGTACAGATGGACATAGAGAGAGAGAGAGGAGTACAGATGGACATAGATAGGGAGAGAGTGGAGTACAGATGGACATAGACAGAGAGAGAGGAGTACAGAGAGATATCGAAAGAGAGCGAGGAGTACAGATGGAGATAGAGAGAGAGAGAGATGAGTACAGATGGACATAGAGAGAGAGAGAGAGGAGTACAGATGGACATAGAGAGAGAGAGAGAGATAGGAGTACAGATGGACATAGATAGAGAGGAGTACAGAGGGACACAGAGAGATAGAGAGGAGTACAGTTGGGCACAGAGAGAGAGAGAGGAGTAGAGATGGACATAGAGAGAGAGGAGTACAGATGGACATTGAGAGAGAGAGATAGGTGTACAGATGGACATAGAGAGAGAGAGGAGTACAGATGGACATAGATAGGGAGAGAGAGGAGTACAGATGGACATAGACAGAGAGAGAGGAGTACAGAGAGATATAGAGAGAGAGCGAGGAGTACAGATGGAGATAGAGAGAGAGAGAGAGGAGTACCGATGGACATAGAGAGAGAGAGAGGAGTACAGATGGACATAGATAGGGAGAGAGAGGAGTACAGATGGACATAGACAGAGAGAGAGGAGTACAGAGAGATATAGAGAGAGAGCGAGGAGTACAGATGGAGATAGAGAGAGAGAGAGAGAGGAGTACAGATGGACATAGAGAGAGAGAGAGAGGAGTACAGATGGACAGAGAGAGAGAGTGAGAGGAGTACAGATGGACATAGAGAGAGAGAGGAGTACAGATGGACATAGATAGGGAGAGAGCGGAGTACAGATGGACATAGACAGAGAGAGAGGAGTGCAGAGAGATATAGAAAGAGAGCGAGGAGTACAGATGGAGATAGAGAGAGAGAGAGAGGAGTACAGATGGACATAGAGAGAGAGAGAGAGGAGTACAGATGGACATAGAGAGAGAGAGAGATAGGAGTACAGATGGACATAGATAGAGAGGAGTACAGATGGACACAGAGAGATAGAGAGGAGTACAGATGGGCACAGAGAGAGAGGAGTACAGATGGACATATAGTGAGAGAGAGAGTGAGGAGTACAGATGGACATATAGAGATAGAGAGAGGGGAGTACAGATAGACATAGAGAGAGAGAGAGAGAGAAATAGGAGTACAGGTGGACATAGAGAGAGAGAGAGAGGAGTACAGATGGACACAGAGAGAGAGAGAGAGAAGTACAGATGGACACATCGAGAGAAAGAGAGAGGAGTACAGATAGACATAGAGAGAGAGAGAGAGGAGTACAGATGGACATTGAGAGAGAGAGATAGGTGTACAGATGGACATAGAGAGAGAGAGAGGAGTACAGATGGACATAGAGAGAGAGGAGTACAGATGGACATTGAGAGAGAGAGATAGGTGTACAGATGGACATAGAGAGAGAGAGGAGTACAGATGGACATAGATAGGGAGAGGGAGGAGTACAGATGGACATGGAGAGTGAGAGAGGAGTACAGATGGACATAGAGAGAGAGAGAGAGGCGTACAGATGGACATAGAGAGAGAGAGAGGAGTACAGATGGACATAGATAGGGAGAGAGAGGAGTACAGATGGACATAGGCAGAGAGAGAGGAGTACAGAGAGATATATAGAGAGAGTGAGGAGTACAGATGGAGATAGAGAGAGAGAGAGAGGAGTACAGATTGACATAGAGAGAGAGAGAGAGGAGTACAGATGGACATAGAGAGAGTGAGAGGAGTACAGATGGACATAGAGAGAGAGAGAGGAGTACAGATAGACATGGAGAGAGAGAGCAAGGAGTCCAGGTGGAAATAGAGAGAGAGAGAGAGGAGTGCAGATGGAAATAGAGAGAGAGAGAGAGGAGTACAGATGGACAAAGAGAGAGGGAGAGAGGAGTACAGATGGTCACAGAGAGAGAAAGGAGTACAGATGGACACAGCGAGAGAGAGAGAGGCGTACAGATGGACATAGAGAGAGAGAGAGAGAGATAGGTGTACAGATGGACATAGAGAGAGAGGGGAGTACAGATGGACATAGATAGGGAGAGAGAGGAGTACAGATGGACATGGAGAGAGAGAGAGGCGTACAGATGGACATAGAGAGAGAGAGAGAGAGAGATAGGAGTACAGATGGACATAGATAGAGAGGAGTACAGATGGGCACAGAGAGAGAGAGGAGTACAGATGGATATAGAGAGAGAGAGAGAGTGAGGAATACAGATGGACATATAGAGATAGAGAGAGTGGAGTACAGATGGACATAGAGAGAGAGAGGAGTACAGATCGACATAGAGAGAGAGGGAGAGAAATTGGAGTACAGGTGGACATAGAGATAGAGAGAGAGGAGTACAGATGGACACAGAGAGAGAGAGAGAGAGAGAAGTACAGATGGACACATCGAGAGAAAGAGAGAGGAGTACAGATAGACATAGAGAGAGAGCGAGAGGAGTACAGATGGATATTGAGAGAGAGAGATAGGTGTACAGATGGACATAGAGAGAGAGAGAGGAGTACAGATGGACATAGAGAGAGAGGAGTACAGATGGACATTGAGAGAGAGAGGAGTACAGATGGACGTAGATAGGGAGAGAGAGGAGTACAGATGGACATGGAGAGAGAGAGAGGAGTACAGATGGACATAGAGAGAGAGAGAGAGGAGTACAGATGGACATAGATAGGGAGAGAGGAGTACAGATGGACATAGACAGAGAGAGAGTAGTACAGAGAGATATATAGAGAGAGTGAGGAGTACAGATGGAGATAGAGAGAGAGAGAGAGGAGTACAGATGGACATAGAGAGAGAGAGAGAGGAGTACAGATGGACATAGAGAGAGAGTGAGAGGAGTACAGATGGACATAGACAGAGAGAGAGGAGTACAGAGAGATATAGAGAGAGAGCAAGGAGTCCCGATGGAAATAGAGAGAGAGAGAGAGGAGTGCAGATGGAAATAGAGAGAGAGAGGAGTACAGATGGACAAAGAGAGAGGGTGAGAGGAGTACAGATGGTCACAGAGAGAGAAAGGAGTACAGATGGACACAGCGAGAGAGAGAGAGAGAGGCGTACAGATGGACATAGAGAGAGAGAGAGAGGTAGGTGTACAGATGGACATAGAGAGAGAGAGGAGTACAGATGGACAGAGAGAGAGAGAGAGGAGTACAGATGGACATAGAGAGAGAAAGAGAGGAGTACAGATGGACATAAAGAGAGAGAGGAGTACAGATGGACAGAGAGACAGAGATTGAGGAGTACAGATGGACATAGAGAGAGTAGTACAGATTGACATAGAGAGAGAGAGAGAGGAGTACAGATGGACATAGAGAGAGACAGAGGAGTACAGATAGACATAGAGAGAGAGCGAGGAGTACAGATGGACATAGAGAGAGAGAGAGAGGAGTACAGATGGACATAGAGAGAGAGAGAGGGGTACAGATGGACATTGAGAGAGAGAGAGGATGACAGATGGACATATATAGGGAGAGAGAGGAGTACAGATGGACATGGAGAGAGTGAGAGGAGTACAGATGGTCACAGAGAGAGAGAGGAGTACAGATGGACACAGAGAGAGAGAGAGAGAGGAGTACAGATGGACACTGAGAGGGAATGAGAGAGGAGTACAGATGGACACAGAGAGAGAGAGAGAGAGGAGTACAGATGGACATAGAGAGAGAGAGAGAGTTAGGAGTACAGATGGACATAGAGTGAGAGGAGTACAGAAGGAAACAGAGAGAGAGGAGTACAGATGGGCAGAGAGAGAGAGAGAGGAGTACAGATGAACACAGAGAGAGAGAGAGAGTGAGGAGTACAGATGGACACAGAGAGAGAGAGAGAGAGGAGTACAAATGGACATAGAGAGATAGAGAGAGAGGAGTACAGATGGACATAGAGAGAGAGAGAGAGAGAGGAGTACAGATGGACATAGAGAGTGAGAGAGGAGTACAGATGGACATAGAGAGAGAGGAGTACAGGTGGACATAGAGAGAGAGAGAAGAGTACAGTTGGACATAGAGAAAGAGGAGTACAGATGGACATAGAGAGAGGGGAGTACAGATAGACATAGAGAGAGAGAGAGAGAGAGAAATAGGAGTACAGGTGGACATAGAGAGAGAGAGAGAGGAGTACAGATGGACACAGAGAGAGAGAGAGAGAGAAGTACAGATGGACACATCGAGAGAAAGAGAGAGGAGTACAGATAGACATAGAGAGAGAGAGAGAGGAGTACAGATGGACATTGAGAGAGAGAGATAGGTGTACAGATGGACATAGAGAGAGAGAGAGGAGTACAGATGGACATAGAGAGAGAGGAGTACAGATGGACATTGAGAGAGAGAGATAGGTGTACAGATGGACATAGAGAGAGAGAGGAGTACAGATGGACATAGATAGGGAGAGAGAGGAGTACAGATGGACATGGAGAGTGAGAGAGGAGTACAGATGGACATAGAGAGAGAGAGAGAGGAGTACAGATGGACATAGAGAGAGAGAGAGGAGTACAGATGGACATAGATAGGGAGAGAGAGGAGTACAGATGGACATAGGCAGAGAGAGAGGAGTACAGAGAGATATAAAGAGAGAGTGAGGAGTACAGATGGAGATAGAGAGAGAGAGAGAGGAGTACAGATGGACATAGAGAGAGAGAGAGAGGAGTACAGATGGACATAGAGAGAGTGAGAGGAGTACAGATGGACATAGAGAGAGAGAGAGGAGTACAGATGGAAATAGAGAGAGAGAGAGGAGTGCAGATGGAAATAGAGAGAGAGAGAGAGGAGTACAGATGGACAAAGAGAGAGGGAGAGAGGAGTACAGATGGTCACAGAGAGAGAAAGGAGTACAGATGGACACAGCGAGAGAGAGAGAGGCGTACAGATGGACATAGAGAGAGAGAGAGAGAGGAGTACAGATGGACATAGAGAGAGAGAGAGAGAGGAGTACAGATGGACATAGAGAGTGAGAGAGGAGTACAGATGGACATAGAGAGAGAGGAGTACAGGTGGACATAGAGAGAGAGAGAAGAGTACAGTTGGACATAGAGAAAGAGGAGTACAGATGGACATAGAGAGAGGGGAGTACAGATAGACATAGAGAGAGAGAGACAGAGAAATAGGAGTCCCGGTGGACATAGAGAGAGAGAGAGAGGAGTACAGATGGACACAGAGAGAGAGAGAGAGAGAAGTACAGATGGACACATCGAGAGAAAGAGAGAGGAGTACAGATAGACATAGAGAGAGAGAGAGAGGAGTACAGATGGACATTGAGAGAGAGAGATAGGTGTACAGATGGACATAGAGAGAGAGAGAGGAGTACAGATGGACATAGAGAGAGAGGAGTACAGATGGACATTGAGAGAGAGAGATAGGTGTACAGATGGACATAGAGAGAGAGAGGAATACAGATGGACATAGATAGGGAGAGAGAGGAGTACAGATGGACATGGAGAGTGAGAGAGGAGTACAGATGGACATAGAGAGAGAGAGAGAGGAGTACAGATGGACATAGAGAGAGAGAGAGACAGAGGAGTACAGATAGACATAGAGAGAGAGCGAGGAGTACAGATGGACATAGAGAGAGAGAGAGAGGAGTACAGATGGACATAGAGAGAGAGAGAGGGGTACAGATGGACATTGAGAGAGAGAGAGAGAGGAGTACAGATGGACACTGAGAGGGAATGAGAGAGGAGTACAGATGGACACAGAGAGAGAGAGAGAGGAGTACAGATGGACATAGAGAGAGAGAGAGAGAGAGGAGTACAGATGGACATAGAGAGAGAGAGTTAGGAGTACAGATGGACATAGAGTGAGAGGAGTACAGAAAGAAACAGAGAGAGAGAGAGGAGTACAGATGGGCAGAGAGAGAGAGAGGAGTACAGATGAATACAGAGAGAGAGAGAGAGTGAGGAGTACAGATGGACACAGAGAGAGAGAGAGAGGAGTACAAATGGACATAGAGAGATAGAGAGAGAGGAGTACAGATGGACATAGAGAGAGAGAGAGAGAGGAGTACAGATGGACATAGAGAGTGAGAGAGGAGTACAGATGGACATAGAGAGAGAGGAGTACAGGTGGACATAGAGAGAGAGAGAAGAGTACAGTTGGACATAGAGAAAGAGGAGTACAGATGGACATAGAGAGAGGGGAGTACAGATAGACATAGAGAGAGAGAGAGAGAGAAATAGGAGTCCCGGTGGACATAGAGAGAGAGAGAGAGGAGTACAGATGGACACAGAGAGAGAGAGAGAGAGAAGTACAGATGGACACATCGAGAGAAAGAGAGAGGAGTACAGATAGACATAGAGAGAGAGAGAGAGGAGTACAGATGGACATTGAGAGAGAGAGATAGGTGTACAGATGGACATAGAGAGAGAGAGAGGAGTACAGATGGACATAGAGAGAGAGGAGTACAGATGGACATTGAGAGAGAGAGATAGGTGTACAGATGGACATAGAGAGAGAGAGGAATACAGATGGACATAGATAGGGAGAGAGAGGAGTACAGATGGACATGGAGAGTGAGAGAGGAGTACAGATGGACATAGAGAGAGAGAGAGAGGAGTACAGATGGACATAGAGAGAGAGAGAGACAGAGGAGTACAGATAGACATAGAGAGAGAGCGAGGAGTACAGATGGACATAGAGAGAGAGAGAGAGGAGTACAGATGGACATAGAGAGAGAGAGAGGGGTACAGATGGACATTGAGAGAGAGAGAGGAGTACAGATGGACATATATAGGGAGAGAGAGGAGTACAGATGGACATGGAGAGAGTGAGAGGAGTACAGATGGTCACAGAGAGAGAGAGGAGTACAGATGGACATAGAGAGAGAGAGAGGGGTACAGATGGACATTGAGAGAGAGAGAGGAGTACAGATGGACATGGAGAGAGTGAGAGGGGTACAGATGGTCACAGAGAGAGAGAGGAGTACAGATGGACACAGAGAGAGAGAGAGAGAGGAGTACAGATGGACACTGAGAGGGAATGAGAGAGGAGTACAGATGGACACAGAGAGAGAGAGAGAGGAGTACAGATGGACATAGAGAGAGAGAGGAGTACAGATGGACATAGAGAGAGAGAGAGGAGTACAAATGGACATAGAGAGAGAGAGAGAGGAGTACAGATGGACATAGAGAGAGAGAGAGGAGTACAGATGGACATCGAGAGAGAGAGGGAGGAGTACAGATGGACATAGAGAGAGAGAGAGAGGAGTACAGATGGACATAGTGAGAGAGGGAGGAGTACAGATGGACATAGAGAGAGAGAGGGGTGCAGATGGACATAGAGAGAGAGAGAGTAGTACAGATGGACATTGAGAGAGATAGGTGTACAGATGGACATAGAGAGAGAGAGAGGAGTACAGATGGACATAGATAGGGAGAGAGAGGAGTACAGATGGACATAGAGAGAGAGAGAGGAGTACAGATGGACATAGAGAGAGAGAGAGAGAGAGAGAGGTGTACAGATGGACATAGAGAGAGAGGAGTACAGATAGACATGGAGAGAGAGAGCAAGGAGTACAGATGGAAATAGAGAGAGAGAGAGAGTGCAGATGGAAATAGAGAGAGAGAGAGAGGAGTACAGATGGACAAGGAGAGAGGAGTACAGATGGTCACAGAGAGAGAAAGGAGTACAGATGGACACAGCGAGAGAGAGAGAGAGGCGTACAGATGGACATAGAGAGAGAGAGAGAGATAGGAGTACAGATGGACATAGATAGAGAGGAGTACAGAAGGACACAGAGAGATAGAGAGAAGTAGAGATGGGCACATAGAGAGAGAGAAGTCCAGATGGACATAGAGAGAGAGAGAGAGTGAGGAGTACAGATGGACATATAGAGATAAAGAGAGAGGAGTACAGATGGACATAGAGATAGAGAGTACAGATGGACATAGAGATAGAGAGTACAGATGGACATAGAGAGAGAGGAGTACAGATGGACATTGAGAGAGAGAGATAGGTGTACAGATGGACATAGAGAGAGAGAGAGGAGTACAGATGGACATAGAGAGAGAGGAGTACAGATGGACATTGAGAGAGAGAGATAGGTGTACAGATGGACATAGAGAGAGAGAGGAGTACAGATGGACATAGATAGGGAGAGAGAGGAGTACAGATGGACATAGATAGGGAGAGAGAGGAGTACAGATGGACATAGAGAGAGAGAGAGGAGTACAGATGGACATAGAGAGAGAGAGAGGAGTACAGATGGACATAGAGAGAGAGAGAGAGGAGTACAGATGGACATAGAGAGAGAGATCGAGAGGAGTACAGATGGACATAGAGAGAGAGAGAGGAGTACAGATGGACATAGAGAGAGAGAGAGAGAGAGAGAGAGGTGTACAGATGGACATAGAGAGAGAGGAGTACAGATAGACATGGAGAGAGAGAGCAAGGAGTACAGATGGAAATAGAGAGAGAGAGAGAGTGCAGATGGAAATAGAGAGAGAGAGAGAGGAGTACAGATGGACAAGGAGAGAGGAGTACAGATGGTCACAGAGAGAGAAAGGAGTACAGATGGACACAGTGAGAGAGAGAGAGAGGCGTACAGATGGACATAGAGAGAGAGAGAGAGATAGGAGTACAGATGGACATAGATAGAGAGGAGTACAGAAGGACACAGAGAGATAGAGAGAAGTAGAGATGGGCACATAGAGAGAGAGAAGTCCAGATGGACATAGAGAGAGAGAGAGAGTGAGGAGTACAGATGGACATATAGAGATAAAGAGAGAGGAGTCCAGATGGACATAGAGATAGAGAGTACAGATGGACACAGAGAGAGAGGAGTACAGATGGACATTGAGAGAGAGAGATAGGTGTACAGATGGACATAGAGAGAGAGACAGGAGTACAGATGGACATAGAGAGAGAGGAGTACAGATGGACATTGAGAGAGAGAGATAGGTGTACAGATGGACATAGACAGAGAGAGAGGAGTACAGAGAGATATAGAGAGAGAGCGAGGAGTACAGATGGAGATAGAGAGAGAGAGAGAGGAGTACAGATGGACATAGAGAGAGAGAGAGAGGAGTACAGATGGACATAGAGAGAGAGTGAGAGGAGTACAGATGGACATAGAGAGAGAGAGGAGTACAGATGGACATAGATAGGGAGAGAGAGGAGTACAGATGGACATAGACAGAGAGAGAGGAGTACAGATGGACATAGACAGAGAGAGAGGAGTACAGAGAGATATAGAAAGAGAGCGAGGAGTACAGATGGAGATAGAGAGAGAGAGAGAGAGGAGTACAGATGGACATAGAGAGAGAGAGAGAGGAGTACAGATGGACATAGAGAGAGAGAGAGAGTTAGGAGTACAGATGGACATAGAGAGGAGTACAGAAGGACACAGAGAGATAGAGAGGAGTACAGATGGGCACAGAGAGAGAGAGAGGAGTACAGATGGACATAGAGAGAGAGAGAGAGTGAGGAGTACAGATGGACATATAGAGATAGAGAGAGAGGAGTACAGATGGACATAGAAAGAGAGAGGAGTACAGATCGACATAGAGAGAGAGAGAGGAGTACAGATGGACATTGAGAGAGTGAGATAGGTGTACAGATGGACATAGAGAGAGAGAGAGAGAGAGGAATACAGATGGACATAGAGAGAGAGAGAGGAGTACAGATGGACATAGAGAGAGAGAGAGAGGAGTACAGATGGACATAGAGAGAGAGTGAGAGGAGTACAGATGGACATAGATAGTGAGAGACGCGTACAGATGGACAAAGAGAGAGAGAGAGATAGAGGAGTACAGATGGACATAGAGAGAGAGAGAGAGAGGAGTACAGATGGACATAGAGAGTGAGAGAGTAATACAGATGGACAGAGAGAGAGAGAGGAGTATACATGGACATAGAGAGAGAGAGAGAGTACAGATGGACATAGAGCGAGTGAGAGAGGTGTACAGATGGACAGAGAGAGAGCGGAGTACAGATGGACATAGAGAGAGAGAGGAGTACAGATGGACATATATAGGGAGAGAGAGGAGTACAGATGGACATGGAGAGAGTGAGAGGAGTACAGATGGTCACAGAGAGAGAGAGGAGTACAGATGGACACAGAGAGAGAGAGAGGAGTACAGATGGACACTGAGAGGGAATGAGAGAGGAGTACAGATGGACACAGAGAGAGAGAGAGAGGAGTACAGATGGACAGAGAGAGAGAGAGAAGAGTACAGATGGACATAGAGAGAGAGAGAGAGGAGTACAGATGGACATAAAGAGAGAGAGGAGTACAGATGGACAGAGAGACAGAGATAGAGGAGTACAGATGGACATAGAGAGAGTAGTACAGATGGACATAGAGAGAGAGAGAGGAGTACAGATGGACATAGAGAGAGAGAGAGGAGTACAGATAGACATAGAGAGAGAGAGAGAGAGGAGTACAGATGGACACTGAGAGGGAATGAGAGAGGAGTACAGATGGACACAGAGAGAGAGAGAGAGGAGTACAGATGGACATAGAGAGAGAGAGAGAGAGAGGAGTACAGATGGACATAGAGAGAGAGAGATAGGAGTACAGATGGACATAGAGTGAGAGGAGTACAGAAGGAAACAGATGGAGAGAGAGGAGTACAGATGGGCAGAGAGAGAGAGAGGAGTACAGATGAACACAGAGAGAGAGAGAGAGTGAGGAGTACAGATGGACACAGAGAGAGAGAGAGAGAGGAGTACAAATGGACATAGAGAGATAGAGAGAGAGGAGTACAGATGGACATAGAGAGAGAGAGAGAGAGAGGAGTACAGATGGACATAGAGAGAGATAGGAGTACAGATGGACATAGAGAGAGAGAGAGGAGTACAGATGGACATTGAGAGCGAGAGATAGCTGTACAGACGGACATAGAGAGAGAGGAGTACAGATGGACATAGAGAGAGAGCGAGAGGAGTACAGATGGACATAGAGAGCGAGAGAGGAGTACAGATGGACATAGAGAGAGAGAGGAGTACAGATGGACATAGAGAGAGAGAGGAGTACAGATGGACATAGAGAGAGAGAGAGGAGTACAGATGGACAGAGAGAGAGAGGAGTACAGATGGACATAGAGAGAGAGAGTAGTACAGATGGACAGAGAGAGAGGAGTACAGATGGACATAGAGAGAGGTAGAGTTTTATAGATTGACAGAGATACAGAGAGAGCGTAGCACAGATTGATATAGAGAGAGAGAGAGGAGTACAGATGGACATACAGAGAGAGAGAGAGGAGTACAGATGGACTTAGAGAGAGAGAGAGAGAGAGGAATATAGATGGACATAGAGAGAGAGAGGAGTACCGATGGACATAGAGAGAGAGAGAGAGAGAGGAATACAGATGGTCATAGAGAGAGAGAGAGTACAGATGGACGGACATAGAGAGAGAGAGAGAGAGGAGTACAGATGGACATAAAGAGAGCGAGAGGTGTACAGATGGACAGAGAGACAGAGAGAGAGGAGTAGAGATGGACATAGAGAGAGAGAGAGAGAGAGGAGTGCAGATGGACATAGAGAGAGAGGGAGGAGTTCAGATGGATATTGAGAGAGAGAGTTAGGTGTACAGAGGGACATAGAGAGAGAGAGAGGAGTACAGATGGACATAGATAGGGAGAGAGAGGAGTACAGATGGACATAGAGAGAGCAGTACAGATGGACATAGAGAGAGAGAGAGAGGAGTGCAGATGGACATAGAGAGAGGGAGGAGTACAGATGGATATTGAGAGAGAGAGATAGGTGTACAGAGGGACATAGAGAGAGAGAGGAGTACAGATGGACATAGATAGGGAGAGAGAGGAGTACAGATGGACATGGAGAGAGAGAGAGGAGTACAGATGGACATAGAGAGAGAGGACTACAGATAGACATAGACAGAGAGCGAGGAGTACAGATGGACATAGTGAGAGAGAAAGAGGAGTACAATTGGACATAGAGAGAGAGAAAGAGGAGTACAGATGGACACACAGAGAGAGAGAGAGGAGTACAGATGGACATAGAGAGAGAGAGAGAGGAGTACAGATGGACATTGACAGAGAGAGAGGAGTACAGAT
Organism: Carcharodon carcharias; assembly: GCF_017639515.1. NCBI lineage: Eukaryota > Metazoa > Chordata > Chondrichthyes > Lamniformes > Lamnidae > Carcharodon > Carcharodon carcharias. The sequence goes on along the minus strand of NW_024470628.1, from coordinate 436,336 downwards.
GGACATATATAGGGAGAGAGAGGAGTACAGATGGACATGGAGAGAGTGAGAGGAGTACAGATGGTCACAGAGAGAGAGAGGAGTACAGATGGACACAGAGAGAGAGAGAGAGAGGAGTACAGATGGACACTGAGAGGGAATGAGAGAGGAGTACAGATGGACACAGAGAGAGAGAGAGAGGAGTACAGATGGACATAGAGAGAGAGAGAGAGAGAGAGTGTACAGATGGACATAGAGAGAGAGAGATAGGAGTACATATGGACAAAGAGTGAGAGGAGTACAGAAGGAAACAGAGAGAGAGAGAGGAGTACAGATGGTCAGAGAGAGAGGAGTACAGATGAACACAGAGAGAGAGAGAGAGAGAGAGAGTGAGGAGTACAGATGGATACAGAGAGAGAGGAGTACAGATGGACATAGAGAGAGAGAGAGAGAGGAGTACACATGGACATAGAGAGAGATAGGAGTACAGATGGACATAGAGAGAGAGAGAGGAGTACAGATGGACATTGAGAGAGAGAGATAGCTGTACAGATGGACATAGAGAGAGAGAGAGGAGTACAGATGGACATAGAGAGAGAGCGAGAGGAGTACAGATGGACATAGAGAGCGAGAGAGGAGTACAGATGGACATAGAGAGAGAGGAGTACAGATGGACATAGAGAGAGAGAGGAGTACAGATGGACATAGAGAGAGAGAGAGGAGTACAGATGGACAGAGAGAGAGAGGAGTACAGATGGACATAGAGAGAGAGAGGAGTACAGATGGACATAGAGAGAGAGAGTAGTACAGATGGACAGAGAGAGAGGAGAACAGATGGACATAGAGAGAGAGAGGTAGAGGAGTATAGATGGACAGAGAGACAGAGAGAGCGGAGTACAGATGGATATAGAGAGAGAGAGAGAGGAGTACAGATGGACTTAGAGAGAGAGAGAGAGAGGAATACAGATGGACAGAGAGAGAGAGAGAGAGGAGTACAGATGGACATAGATAGTGAGAGACGCGTACAGATGGACAAAGAGAGAGAGAGAGAGAGAGGAGTACAGATGGACATAGAGAGAGAGAGAGGAGTACAGATGGACATAGAGAGTGAGAGAGTAATACAGATGGACAGAGAGAGAGAGAGGAGTATACATGGACATAGAGAGAGAGAGGTGTACAGATGGACATCGAGAGATAGAGAGGAGTACAGATTGACACAGAGAGAGAGAAAGTACAGATGGACATAGAGAGAGTGAGAGAGGTGTACAGATGGACATAGAGAGAGAGAGGAGTACAGATGGACAGAGAGAGAGAGAGAGAGGAGTACAGATGGACTTAGAGAGAGAGAGAGAGGAGTACAGATGGACATAAAGAGAGAGACTAGTACAGATGGACAGAGAGACAGAGATTGAGGAGTACAGATGGACATAGAGAGAGTAGTACAGATGGACATAGAGAGAGAGAGAGAGGAGTACAGATGGACATAGAGAGAGAGAGAGGAGTACAGTTAGACATAGAGAGAGAGCGAGGAGTACAGATGGACATAGAGAGAGAGAGAGAGGAGTACAGATGGACATAGAGAGAGAGAGGAGTACAGATGGACATTGAGAGAGAGAGAGGAGTACAGATGGACATATATAGGGAGAGAGAGGAGTACAGATGGACATGGAGAGAGTGAGAGGAGTACAGATGGTCACAGAGAGACAGGAGTACAGATGGACACAAAGAGAGAGAGAGAGAGGAGTACAGATGGACACTGAGAGGGAATGAGAGAGGAGTACAGATGGACACAGAGTGAGAGAGAGAGGAGTACAGATGGACATAGAGAGAGAGAGGAGTACAGATGGACATAGAGAGAGAGAGAAGAGTATAGATGGACATAGAGAGAGAGAGAGAGAGAGGAGTACAGATGGACATAGAGAGAGAGAGATAGGAGTACAGATGGACATAGAGTGAGAGGAGTACAGAAGGAAACAGATGGAGAGAGAGGAGTACAGATGGGCAGAGAGAGAGAGAGGAGTACAGATGAACACAGAGAGAGAGAGAGAGTGAGGAGTACAGATGGACACAGAGAGAGAGAGAGAGAGGAGTACAAATGGACATAGAGAGATAGAGAGAGAGGAGTACAGATGGACATAGAGAGAGAGAGAGAGAGAGGAGTACAGATGGACATAGAGAGAGATAGGAGTACAGATGGACATAGAGAGAGAGAGAGGAGTACAGATGGACATTGAGAGAGAGAGATAGCTGTACAGACGGACATAGAGAGAGAGGAGTACAGATGGACATAGAGAGAGAGCGAGAGGAGTACAGATGGACATAGAGAGCGAGAGAGGAGTACAGATGGACATAGAGAGAGAGAGGAGTACAGATGGACATAGAGAGAGAGAGGAGTACAGATGGACATAGAGAGAGAGAGAGGAGTACAGATGGACAGAGAGAGAGAGGAGTACAGATGGACATAGAGAGAGAGAGTAGTACAGATGGACAGAGAGAGAGGAGTACAGATGGACATAGAGAGAGGTAGAGGAGTATAGATGGACAGAGATACAGAGAGAGCGGAGCACAGATGGATATAGAGAGAGAGAGAGGAGTACAGATGGACATACAGAGAGAGAGAGAGGAGTACAGATGGACTTAGAGAGAGAGAGAGAGAGAGGAATATAGATGGACATAGAGAGAGAGAGGAGTACCGATGGACATAGAGAGAGAGAGAGAGAGAGGAATACAGATGGTCATAGAGAGAGAGAGAGTACAGATGGACGGACATAGAGAGAGAGAGAGAGAGGAGTACAGATGGACATAAAGAGAGCGAGAGGTGTACAGATGGACAGAGAGACAGAGAGAGAGGAGTAGAGATGGACATAGAGAGAGAGAGAGAGAGAGGAGTGCAGATGGACATAGAGAGAGAGGGAGGAGTTCAGATGGATATTGAGAGAGAGAGTTAGGTGTACAGAGGGACATAGAGAGAGAGAGAGCAGTACAGATGGACATAGATAGGGAGAGAGAGGAGTACAGATGGACATAGAGAGAGCAGTACAGATGGACATAGAGAGAGAGAGAGAGGAGTGCAGATGGACATAGAGAGAGGGAGGAGTACAGATGGATATTGAGAGAGAGAGATAGGTGTACAGAGGGACATAGAGAGAGAGAGGAGTACAGATGGACATAGATAGGGAGAGAGAGGAGTACAGATGGACATGGAGAGAGAGAGAGGAGTACAGATGGACATAGAGAGAGAGGACTACAGATAGACATAGACAGAGAGCGAGGAGTACAGATGGACATAGTGAGAGAGAAAGAGGAGTACAATTGGACATAGAGAGAGAGAAAGAGGAGTACAGATGGACACACAGAGAGAGAGAGAGGAGTACAGATGGACATAGAGAGAGAGAGAGAGGAGTACAGATGGACATTGACAGAGAGAGAGGAGTACAGATGGACATATATAGGGAGAGAGAGGAGTACAGATGGACATGGAGAGAGTGAGAGGAGTACAGATGGTCACAGAGAGAGAGAGGAGTACAGATGGACACAGAGAGAGAGAGAGAGAGGAGTACAGATGGACACTGAGAGGGAATGAGAGAGGAGTACAGATGGACACAGAGAGAGAGAGAGAGGAGTACAGATGGACATAGAGAGAGAGAGAGAGAGAGAGTGTACAGATGGACATAGAGAGAGAGAGATAGGAGTACATATGGACAAAGAGTGAGAGGAGTACAGAAGGAAACAGAGAGAGAGAGAGGAGTACAGATGGTCAGAGAGAGAGGAGTACAGATGAACACAGAGAGAGAGAGAGAGAGAGAGAGTGAGGAGTACAGATGGATACAGAGAGAGAGGAGTACAGATGGACATAGAGAGAGAGAGAGAGAGGAGTACACATGGACATAGAGAGAGATAGGAGTACAGATGGACATAGAGAGAGAGAGAGGAGTACAGATGGACATTGAGAGAGAGAGATAGCTGTACAGATGGACATAGAGAGAGAGAGAGGAGTACAGATGGACATAGAGAGAGAGCGAGAGGAGTACAGATGGACATAGAGAGCGAGAGAGGAGTACAGATGGACATAGAGAGAGAGGAGTACAGATGGACATAGAGAGAGAGAGGAGTACAGATGGACATAGAGAGAGAGAGAGGAGTACAGATGGACAGAGAGAGAGAGGAGTACAGATGGACATAGAGAGAGAGAGGAGTACAGATGGACATAGAGAGAGAGAGTAGTACAGATGGACAGAGAGAGAGGAGAACAGATGGACATAGAGAGAGAGAGGTAGAGGAGTATAGATGGACAGAGAGACAGAGAGAGCGGAGTACAGATGGATATAGAGAGAGAGAGAGAGGAGTACAGATGGACTTAGAGAGAGAGAGAGAGAGGAATACAGATGGACATAGAGAGAGAGAGAGAGGAGTACAGATGGACATAGATAGTGAGAGACGCGTACAGATGGACAAAGAGAGAGAGAGAGATAGAGGAGTACAGATGGACATAGAGAGAGAGAGAGGAGTACAGATGGACATAGAGAGTGAGAGAGTAATACAGATGGACAGAGAGAGAGAGAGGAGTATACATGGACATAGAGAGAGAGAGGTGTACAGATGGACATCGAGAGATAGAGAGGAGTACAGATTGACACAGAGAGAGAGAAAGTACAGATGGACATAGAGAGAGTGAGAGAGGTGTACAGATGGACATAGAGAGAGAGAGGAGTACAGATGGACAGAGAGAGAGAGAGAGAGGAGTACAGATGGACTTAGAGAGAGAGAGAGAGGAGTACAGATGGACATCAAGAGAGTGACTAGTACAGATGGACAGAGAGACAGAGATTGAGGAGTACAGATGGACATAGAGAGAGTAGTACAGATGGACATAGAGAGAGAGAGAGAGGAGTACAGATGGACATAGAGAGAGAGAGAGGAGTACAGTTAGACATAGAGAGAGAGCGAGGAGTACAGATGGACATAGAGAGAGAGAGAGAGGAGTACAGATGGACATAGAGAGAGAGAGGAGTACAGATGGACATTGAGAGAGAGAGAGGAGTACAGATGGACATATATAGGGAGAGAGAGGAGTACAGATGGACATGGAGAGAGTGAGAGGAGTACAGATGGTCACAGAGAGACAGGAGTACAGATGGACACAAAGAGAGAGAGAGAGAGGAGTACAGATGGACACTGAGAGGGAATGAGAGAGGAGTACAGATGGACACAGAGTGAGAGAGAGAGGAGTACAGATGGACATAGAGAGAGAGAGGAGTACAGATGGACATAGAGAGAGAGAGATAGGAGTACAGATGGACATAGAGTGAGAGGAGTACAGAAGGAAACAGAGAAAGGGAGAGGAGTACAGATGGGCAGAGAGAGAGAGAGGAGTACAGATGAACACAGAGAGAGAGAGAGAGTGAGGAGTACAGATGGACACAGAGAGAGAGAGAGAGAGAGGAGTACAAATGGACATAGAGAGATAGAGAGAGAGGAGTACAGATGGACATAGAGAGAGAGAGGAGTACAGATGGGCATAGAGAGAGATAGGAGTACAGATGGACATAGAGAGAGAGAGATAGCTGTACAGATGGACATAGAGAGAGAGAGAGGAGTACAGATGGACATAGAGAGAGAGCGAGAGGAGTACAGATGGACATAGAGAGCGAGAGAGGAGTACAGATGGACATAGAGAGAGAGAGGAGTACAGATGGACATAGAGAGAGAGAGAGAGGAGTACAGATGGACATCAAGAGAGTGACTAGTACAGATGGACAGAGAGACAGAGATTGAGGAGTACAGATGGACATAGAGAGAGTAGTACAGATGGACATAGAGAGAGAGAGAGAGGAGTACAGATGGACATAGAGAGAGAGAGAGGAGTACAGTTAGACATAGAGAGAGAGCGAGGAGTACAGATGGACATAGAGAGAGAGAGAGAGGAGTACAGATGGACATAGAGAGAGAGAGGAGTACAGATGGACATTGAGAGAGAGAGAGGAGTACAGATGGACATATATAGGGAGAGAGAGGAGTACAGATGGACATGGAGAGAGTGAGAGGAGTACAGATGGTCACAGAGAGACAGGAGTACAGATGGACACAAAGAGAGAGAGAGAGAGGAGTACAGATGGACACTGAGAGGGAATGAGAGAGGAGTACAGATGGACACAGAGTGAGAGAGAGAGGAGTACAGATGGACATAGAGAGAGAGAGGAGTACAGATGGACATAGAGAGAGAGAGATAGGAGTACAGATGGACATAGAGTGAGAGGAGTACAGAAGGAAACAGAGAAAGGGAGAGGAGTACAGATGGGCAGAGAGAGAGAGAGGAGTACAGATGAACACAGAGAGAGAGAGAGAGTGAGGAGTACAGATGGACACAGAGAGAGAGAGAGAGAGAGGAGTACAAATGGACATAGAGAGATAGAGAGAGAGGAGTACAGATGGACATAGAGAGAGAGAGGAGTACAGATGGGCATAGAGAGAGATAGGAGTACAGATGGACATAGAGAGAGAGAGATAGCTGTACAGATGGACATAGAGAGAGAGAGAGGAGTACAGATGGACATAGAGAGAGAGCGAGAGGAGTACAGATGGACATAGAGAGCGAGAGAGGAGTACAGATGGACATAGAGAGAGAGAGGAGTACAGATGGACATAGAGAGAGAGAAGAGTACAGATGGACATAGCGAGAGAGAGAGGAGTACAGATGGACAGAGAGAGAGAGGAGTACAGATGGACATAGAGAGAGAGTAGTACAGATGGACAGAGAGAGAGGAGTACAGATGGACATAGAGAGAGGTAGAGGAGTATAGATGGACAGAGAGACAGAGAGAGCGGAGTACAGATTGATATAGAGAGAGAGAAAGAGGAGTACAGATGGACATACAGAGAGAGAGAGAGGAGTACAGATGGACTTAGAGAGAGAGAGAGAGAGGAATATAGATGGACATAGAGAGAGAGAGGAGTACCGATGGACATAGAGAGAGAGAGAGAGAGAGGAATACAGATGGACATAGAGAGAGAGAGAGGAGTACAGATGGACATAGATAGTGAGAGACGCGTACAGATGGACAAAGAGAGAGAGAGAGATAGAGGAGTACAGTTGGACATAGAGAGAGAGAGAGAGGGGAGTACAGATGGACATAGAGAGTGAGAGAGTAATACAGATGGACAGATAGAGAGAGAGGAGTATACATGGACATAGAGAGAGAGAGGTGTACAGATGGACATCGAGAGATAGAGAGGAGTACAGATTGACACAGAGAGAGAGAGAGAGAAGTACAGATGGACATAGAGAGAGTGAGAGAGGTGTACAGATGGACATAGAGAGAGAGAGGAGTACAGATGGACAGAGAGAGAGAGAGAGGAGTACAGATGGACAGAGAGAGAGCGGAGTACAGATGGACATAGAGAGAGAGAGGAGTACAGATGGACATAGAGAGAGAGAGGAGTACAGATGTTCAGAGAGACAGCGAGAGAGGAGTACAGATGGACATAGAGAGAGAGAGAGAGAGGAGTACAGATGGACATAGAGAGAGAGAGAGAGTACAGATGGACGGACATAGAGAGAGAGAGAGAGAGAGGAGTACAGATGGACATAAAGAGAGCGAGAGGTGTACAGATGGACAGAGAGACAGCGAGAGAGGAGTACAGATGGACATAGAGAGAGCAGTACAGATGGACATAGAGAGAGAGAGAGTGAGGAGTACAGATGGACACAGAGAGAGAGGAGTACAAATGGACATAGAGAGATAGAGAGAGAGGAGTACGATGGACATAGAGAGAGAGAGAGAGAGGAGTACAGATGGACATAGAGAGAGATAGGAGTACAGATGGACATAGAGAGAGATAGGAGTACAGATGGACATAGAGAGAGAGAGAGGAGTACAGATGGACATTGAGAGAGAGAGATAGCTGTACAGATGGACATAGAGAGAGAGAGAGGAGTACAGATGGACATAGAGTGAGAGCGAGAGGAGTACAGATGGACATAGAGAGCGAGAGAGGAGTACAGATGGACATAGAGAGAGAGAGGAGTACAGATGGACATAGAGAGAGAGAGGAGTACAGATGGACATAGAGAGAGAGAGAGGAGTACAGATGGACAGAGAGAGAGAGGAGTACAGATGGACATAGAGAGAGAGAGGAGTACAGATGGACATAGAGAGAGAGTAGTACAGATGGACAGAGAGAGAGGAGTACAGATGGACATACAGAGAGAGAGGTAGAGGAGTATAGATGGACAGAGAGACAGAGAGAGCGGAGTACAGATGGATATAGAGAGAGAGAGAGGAGTACCGATGGACATAGAGAGAGAGAGAGAGGAATACAGATGGACATAGAGAGAGAGAGAGAGGAGTACAGATGGACATAGATAGTGAGAGACGCGTACAGATGGACAAAGAGAGAGAGAGAGATAGAGGAGTACAGATGGACATAGAGAGAGAGAGAGAGAGGAGTACAGATGGACATAGAGAGTGAGAGAGTAATACAGATGGACAGAGAGAGAGAGAGGAGTATACATGGACATAGAGAGAGGTATACAGATGGACATCGAGAGATAGAGAGGAGTACAGATTGACACAGAGAGAGAGAGAGAAGTACAGATGGACATAGAGAGAGTGAGAGAGGTGTACAGATGGACATAGAGAGAGAGAGGAGTACAGATGGACATAGAGAGAGAGAGAGAGAGAGGAGTACAGATGGACATAAAGAGAGAGAGGAGTACAGATGGACAGAGAGACAGAGATAGAGGAGTACAGATGGACATAGAGAGAGTAGTACAGATGGACATAGAGAGAGAGAGAGGAGTACAGATGGACATAGAGACAGAGAGAGGAGTACAGATAGACATAGAGAGAGAGCGAGGAGTACAGATGGACATAGAGAGAGAGAGAGAGGAGTACAGATGGACATAGAGAGAGAGAGAGAGGAGTACAGATGAACATTGAGAGAGAGAGAGGAGTACAGATGGACATATATAGGGAGAGAGAGGAGTACAGATGGACATGGAGAGAGTGAGAGGAGTACAGATGGTCACAGAGAGAGAGAGGAGTACAGATGGACACAGAGAGAGAGAGAGAGAGGAGTACAGATGGACACTGAGAGGGAATGAGAGAGGAGTACAGATGGACACAGAGAGAGAGAGGAGTACAGATGGACATAGAGAGAGAGAGAGGAGTACAGATGGACATAGCGAGAGAGAGATAGGAGTACAGATGGACATAGAGTGAGAGGAGTACAGAAGGAAACAGAGAGAGAGAGAGGAGTACAGATGGGCAGAGAGAGAGAGAGAGGAGTACAGATGGACATAGAGAGAGAGAGAGGAGTACAGATGGACATTGAGAGAGAGAGATAGCTGTACAGATGGACATGAAGAGAGAGAGAGGAGTACAGATGGACATAGAGAGAGAGCGAGAGGAGTACAGATGGACATAGAGAGAGAGAGAAGAGTACAGATGGACCTAGAGAGAGAGAGAGAGGAGTACAGATGGACATAAAGAGAGAGAGGAGTACAGATTGACATAGAGAGAGAGAGAGGAGTACAGATAGACATAGAGAGAGAGCGAGGAGTACAGATGGACATAGAGAGAGAGAGAGAGGAGTACAGATGGACATAGAGAGAGAGAAAGGAGTACAGATGGACGGACATAGAGAGAGAGAGAGGAGTACAGATGGACATAAAGAGAGCGAGAGGTGTACAGATGGACAGAGAGACAGAGAGAGAGGAGTACAGATGGACATAGAGAGAGCAGTACAGATGGACATAGAGAGAGAGAGAGTGAGGAGTACAGATGGACACAGAGAGAGAGGAGTACAAATGGACATAGAGAGATAGAGAGAGAGGAGTACAGATGGACATAGAGAGAGAGAGAGAGAGGAGTACAGATGGACATAGAGAGAGATAGGAGTACAGATGGACATAGAGAGAGATAGGAGTACAGATGGACATAGAGAGAGATAGGAGTACAGATGGACATAGAGAGAGATAGGAGTACAGATGGACATAGAGAGAGAGAGAGGAGTACAGATGGACATTTAGAGAGAGAGATAGCTGTACAGATTGACATAGAGAGAGAGAGAGGAGTACAGATGGACATAGAGTGAGAGCGAGAGGAGTACAGATGGACATAGAGAGCGAGAGAGGAGTACAGATGGACATAGAGAGAGAGAGGAGTACAGATGGACATAGAGAGAGAGAGGAGTACAGATGGACATAGAGAGAGAGAGAGGAGTACAGATGGACAGAGAGAGAGAGGAGTACAGATGGACATAGAGAGAGAGAGGAGTACAGATGGACATAGAGAGAGAGTAGTACAGATGGACAGAGAGAGAGGAGTACAGAAGGACATACAGAGAGAGAGGTAGAGGAGTATAGATGGACAGAGAGACAGAGAGAGCGGAGTACAGATGGATATAGAGAGAGAGAGAGGAGTACCGATGGACATAGAGAGAGTGAGAGAGAGAGGAATACAGATGGACATAGAGAGAGAGAGAGAGGAGTACAGATGGACATAGATAGTGAGAGACGCGTACAGATGGACAAAGAGAGAGAGAGAGATAGAGGAGTACAGATGGACATAGAGAGAGAGAGAGAGAGGAGTACAGATGGACATAGAGAGTGAGAGAGTAATACAGATGGACAGAGAGAGAGAGAGGAGTATACATGGACATAGAGAGAGGTATACAGGTGGACATCGAGAGATAGAGAGGAGTACAGATTGACACAGAGAGAGAGAGAGAAGTACAGATGGACATAGAGAGAGTGAGAGAGGTGTACAGATGGACATAGAGAGAGAGAGGAGTACAGATGGACATAGAGAGAGAGAGAGAGAGGAGTACAGATGGACATAGCGAGAGAGAGATAGGAGTACAGATGGACATAGAGTGAGAGGAGTACAGAAGGAAACAGAGAGAGAGAGAGGAGTACAGATGGGCAGAGAGAGAGAGAGAGAGAGGAGTACAGATGGACATAGAGAGAGAGAGAGGAGTACAGATGGACATTGAGAGAGAGAGATAGCTGTACAGATGGACATGAAGAGAGAGAGAGGAGTACAGATGGTCATAGAGAGAGAGCGAGAGGAGTACAGATGGACATAGAGAGAGAGAGAAGAGTACAGATGGACCTAGAGAGAGAGAGAGAGAGGAGTACAGATGGACATAAAGAGAGAGAGGAGTACAGATGGACAGAGAGACAGAGATAGAGGAGTACAGATGGACATAGAGAGAGTAGTACAGATGGACATAGAGAGAGAGAGAGAGAGGAGTACAGATGGACATAGAGAGAGAGAGAGGAGTACAGATAGACATAGAGAGAGAGAGAGAGAGGAGTACAGATGGACACAGAGAGAGAGAGATAGGAGTACAGATGGACATAGAGTGAGAGGAGTACAGAAGGAAACAGAGAGAGAGAGAGGAGTACAGATGGGCAGAGAGAGAGAGAGGAGTACAGATGAACACAGAGAGAGAGAGAGAGTGAGGAGTACAGATGGACACAGAGAGAGAGAGAGAGAGAGAGGAGTACAAATGGACATAGAGAGATAGAGAGAGAGGAGTACAGATGGACATGGAGAGAGAGAGAGGAGTACAGATGGACATAGAGAGAGAGGAGTACAGATAGACATAGACAGAGAGCGAGGAGTACAGATGGACATAGTGAGAGAGAGAGAGGAGTACAATTGGACATAGAGAGAGAGAGGAGTACAGATGGACACACAGAGAGAGAGAGAGGAGTACAGATGGACATAGAGAGAGAGAGAGAGGAGTACAGATGGACATTGAGAGAGAGAGAGGAGTACAGATGGACATATATAGGGAGAGAGAGGAGTACAGATGGACATGGAGAGAGTGAGAGGAGTACAGATGGACATTGAGAGAGAGAGATAGCTGTACAGATGGACATAGAGAGAGAGGAGTACAGATGGACATAGAGAGAGAGCGAGAGGAGTACAGATGGACATAGAGAGCGAGAGAGGAGTACAGATGGACATAGAGAGAGAGGACTACAGATGGACATCGAGAGAGAGAGGAGTACAGATGGACATAGAGAGAGAGAGAGGAGTACAGATGGACAGAGAGAGAGAGGAGTACATATGGACATAGAGAGAGAGAGGAGTACAGATGGACATAGAGAGAGAGAGTAGTACAGGTGGACAGAGAGAGAGTACAGATGGACATAGAGAGAGAGAGGTAGAGGAGTATAGATGGACAGAGAGACAGATAGAGCGGAGTACAGATGGATATAGAGAGAGAGAGAGAGTAGTACAGATGGACTTAGAGAGAGAGAGAGAGAGGAATATAGATGGACATAGAGAGAGAGAGGAGTACCGATGGACATAGAGAGAGAGAGAGAGAGAGAGGAATACAGATGGACATAGAGAGAGAGAGAGAGGAGTACAGATGGACATAGATAGTGAGAGACGCGTACAAATGGACAAAGAGAGAGAGAGAGATAGAGGAGTACAGATGGACATAGAGAGAGAGAGAGGAGTACAGATGGACATAGAGTGAGAGAGTAATACAGATGGACAGAGAGAGAGAGAGGAGTATACATGGACATAGGGAGAGAGAGGTGTACAGATGGACATCGAGAGATAGAAAGGAGTACAGATTGACACAGAGAGAGAGAGAGAAGTACAGATGGACATAGAGAGAGTGAGAGAGGTGTACAGATGGACATAGAGAGAGAGAGGAGTACAGATGGACAGAGAGAGAGAGAGAGAGAGGAGTACAGATGGACATAGAGAGAGAGAGAGAGGAGTACAGATGGACATAAAGAGAGAGAAGAGTATAGATGGACAGAGAGACAGAGATAGAGGAGTACAGATGGACATAGAGAGAGTAGTATAGATGGACATAGAGAGAGAGAGAGGAGTACAGATTGACATAGAGAGAGAGAGAGGAGTACAGATAGACATAGAGAGAGAGCGAGGAGTACAGATGGACATAGAGAGAGAGAGAGAGGAGTACAGATGGACATAGAGAGAGAGAGAGGAGTACAGATGGACGGACATAGAGAGAGAGAGGAGTACAGATGGACATAAAGAGAGCGAGAGGTGTACAGATGGACAGAGAGACAGAGAGAGAGGAGTACAGATGGACATAGAGAGAGCAGTACAGATGGACATAGAGAGAGAGAGAGTGAGGAGTACAGATGGACACAGAGAGAGAGGAGTACAAATGGACATAGAGAGATAGAGAGAGAGGAGTACAGATGGACATAGAGAGAGAGAGAGAGAGGAGTACAGATGGACATAGAGAGAGATAGGAGTACAGATGGACATAGAGAGAGATAGGAGTACAGATGGACATAGAGAGAGAGAGAGGAGTACAGATGGACATTTAGAGAGAGAGATAGCTGTACAGATGGACATAGAGAGAGAGAGAGGAGTACAGATGGACATAGAGTGAGAGCGAGAGGAGTACAGATGGACATAGAGAGCGAGAGAGGAGTACAGATGGACATAGAGAGAGAGAGGAGTACAGATGGACATAGAGAGAGAGAGGAGTACAGATGGACATAGAGAGAGAGAGAGGAGTACAGATGGACAGAGAGAGAGAGGAGTACAGATGGACATAGAGAGAGAGGAGTACAGATGGACATAGAGAGAGAGTAGTACAGATGGACAGAGAGAGAGGAGTACAGAAGGACATACAGAGAGAGAGGTAGAGGAGTATAGATGGACAGAGAGACAGAGAGAGCGGTCTACAGATGGATATAGAGAGAGAGAGAGGAGTACCGATGGACATAGAGAGAGAGAGAGAGAGAGGAATACAGATGGACATAGAGAGAGAGAGAGAGGAGTACAGATGGACATAGATAGTGAGAGACGCGTACAGATGGACAAAGAGAGAGAGAGAGATAGAGGAGTACAGATGGACATAGAGAGAGAGAGAGAGAGGAGTACAGATGGACATAGAGAGTGAGAGAGTAATACAGATGGACAGAGAGAGAGAGAGAGGAGTATACATGGACATAGAGAGAGGTATACAGATGGACATCGAGAGATAGAGAGGAGTACAGATTGACACAGAGAGAGAGAGAGAAGTACAGATGGACATAGAGAGAGTGAGAGAGGTGTACAGATGGACATAGAGAGAGAGAGGAGTACAGATGGACATAGAGAGAGAGAGAGAGAGGAGTACAGATGGACATAAAGAGAGAGAGGAGTACAGATGGACAGAGAGACAGAGATAGAGGAGTACAGATGGACATAGAGAGAGAGAGGAGTACAGATAGACATAGAGAGAGAGCGAGGAGTACAGATGGACATAGAGAGAGAGAGAGAGGAGTACAGATGGACATAGAGAGAGAGAGAGGAGTGCAGATGAACATTGAGAGAGAGAGAGGAGTACAGATGGACATATATAGGGAGAGAGAGGAGTACAGATGGACATGGAGAGAGTGAGAGGAGTACAGATGGTCACGGAGAGAGAGAGGAGTACAGATGGACACAGAGAGAGAGAGAGAGAGGAGTACAGATGGACACTGAGAGGGAATGAGAGAGGAGTACAGATGGACACAGAGAGAGAGAGAGAGAGGAGTACAGATGGACATAGAGAGAGAGAGAGAGAGAGGAGTACAGATGGACATAGAGAGAGAGAGATAGGAGTACAGATGGACATAGAGTGAGAGGAGTACAGAAGGAAACAGAGAGAGAGAGAGGAGTACAGATGAACACAGAGAGAGAGAGAGAGTGAGGAGTACAGATGGACACAGAGAGAGAGAGAGAGAGGAGTACAAATGGACATAGAGAGATAGAGAGAGAGGAGTACAGTTGGATATAGAGAGAGAGAGAGAGAGAGGAGTACAGATGGACATAGAGAGAGAGAGGAGTACAGATGGACATAGAGAGAGAGAGAGGAGCACAGATGGACATTGAGAGAGAGAGATAGCTGTACAGATGGACATAGAGAGAGAGAGCGGAGTACAGATGGACATAGAGAGAGAGCCAGAGGAGTACAGATGGACATAGAGAGCGAGAGAGGAGTACAGATGGACATATAGAGAGAGAGGAGTACAGATGGACATAGAGAGAGAGAGGAGTACAGATGGACATAGAGAGAGAGAGAGGAGTACAGATGGACAGAGAGAGAGAGGAGTACAGATGGACATAGAGAGAGAGAGTAGTACAGATGGACAGAGAGAGAGGAGTACAGATGGACAAAGAGAGAGGTAGAGGAGTATAGATGGACAGAGAGACAGAGAGAGCGGAGTACAGATGGATATAGAGAGAGAGAAAGAGTACAGATGGACATACAGAGAGAGAGAGAGGAGTACAGATGGACTTAGAGAGAGAGAGAGAGGGGAATATAGATGGACATAGAGAGAGAGAGGAGTACCGATGGACATAGAGAGAGAGAGAGAGAGAGGAATACAGATGGACATAGAGAGAGAGAGAGAGGAGTACAGATGGACATAGATAGTGAGAGACGCGTACAGATGGACAAAGAGAGAGAGAGATAGAGGAGTACAGATGGACATAGAGAGAGAGAGGAGTACAGATGGACATAGAGAGTGAGAGAGTAATACAGATGGACAGAGAGAGAGAGAGGAGTATACATGGACATAGAGAGAGAGAGGTGTACAGATGGACATCGAGAGATAGAGAGGAGTACAGATTGACACAGAGAGAGAGAGAGAGAAGTACAGATGGACATAGAGAGAGTGAGAGAGGTGTACAGATGGACATAGAGAGAGAGAGGAGTACAGATGGACAGAGAGAGAGAGAGAGGAGTACAGATGGACAGAGAGAGAGCGGAGTACAGATGGACAGAGACAGAGCGGAGTACAGATGGACATAGAGAGAGAGAGGAGTACAGATGGACATAGAGAGAGAGAGGAGTACAGATGGACATAGAGAGAGAGAGGAGTACAGATGTTCAGAGAGACAGCGAGAGAGGAGTACAGATGGACATAGAGAGAGAGAGAGAGAGGAGTACAGATGGACATAGAGAGAGAGAGAGAGTACAGATGGACGGACATAGAGAGAGAGAGAGAGAGGAGTACAGATGGACATAAAGAGAGCGAGAGGAGTACAGATGGACATAGAGAGAGCAGTACAGATGGACATAGAGAGAGAGAGAGTGAGGAGTACGGATGGACACAGAGAGAGAGGAGTACAAATGGACATAGAGAGATAGAGAGAGAGGAGTACAGATGGACATAGAGAGAGAGAGAGAGAGGAGTACAGATGGACATAGAGAGAGATAGGAGTACAGATGGACATAGAGAGAGAGATAGGAGTACAGATGGACATTGAGAGAGAGAGATAGCTGTACAGATGGACATAGAGAGAGAGAGAGGAGTACAGATGGACATAGAGAGAGCGCGAGAGGAGTACAGATGGACATAGAGAGCGAGAGAGGAGTACAGATGGACATAGAGAGAAAGACGAGTACAGATGGACATAGAGAGAGAGAGGAGTACAGATGGACATAGAGAGAGAGAGAGGAGTACAGATGGACAGAGAGAGAGAGGAGTACAGATGGACATAGAGAGAGAGAGGAGTACAGATGGACATAGAGAAAGAGAGTAGTACAGATGGACAGAGAGAGAGGAGTACAGATGGACATAGAGAGAGAGAGTTAGAGGAGTATAGATGGACAGAGAGACAGAGAGAGCGGAGTACAGATGGATATAGAGAGAGAGAGAGAGAGGAGTACAGATGGACTTAGAGAGAGAGAGAGAGAGGAATATAGATGGACACAGAGAGAGAGAGGAGTACCGATGGACATAGAGAGAGAGAGAGAGAGAGGAATACAGATGGACATAGAGAGAGAGAGAGAGGAGTACAGATGCACATCGATAGTGAGAGACGCGTACAGATGGACAAAGAGAGAGAGATAGAGGAGTACAGATGGACATAGAGAGAGAGAGAGAGGAGTACAGATGGACATAGAGATTGAGAGAGTAATACAGATGGACAGAGAGAGAGAGAGGAGTATACATGGACATAGAGCGAGAGAGGTGTACAGATGGACATCGAGAGATAGAGAGGAGTACAGATTGACACAGAGAGAGAGAGAGAAGTACAGATGGACATAGAGAGAGTGAGAGAGGTGTACAGATGGACAGAGAGAGAGAGAGAGGAGTACAGATGGACAGAGAGAGACAGAGAGGAGTACAGATGGACATAGAGAGAGAGAGAGAGGAGTACAGATGGACATAAAGAGAGAGAGGAGTACAGATGGACAGAGAGACAGAGATAGAGGAGTACAGATGGACATAGAGAGAGTAGTACAGATGGACATAGAGAGAGAGAGAGAGGAGTACAGATGGACATAGAGAGAGAGAGAGGAGTACAGATAGACATAGAGACAGCGAGGAGTACAGATGGACATAGAGAGAGAGAGAGAGGAGTACAGATGGACATAGAGAGAGAGAGAGGAGTACAGATGGACATTGAGAGAGAGAGAGGAGTACAGATGGACATATATAGGGAGAGAGAGGAGTACAGATGGACATGGAGAGAGTGAGAAGAGTACAGATGGTCACAGAGAGAGAGAGGAGTACAGATGGACACAGAGAGAGAGAGAGAGAGGAGTACAGATGGACATAGAGCGAGAGAGAGAGAGGAGTACAGATGGACATAGAGAGAGATAGGAGTACAGATGGACATAGAGAGAGAGAGAGGAGTCCAGATGGACATTGAGAGAGAGAGATAGCTGTACAGATGGACATAGAGAGAGAGAGAGGTGTACAGATGGACATAGAGAGAGAGCGAGAGGAGTACAGATGGACATAGAGAGCGAGAGAGGAGTACAGATGGACATATAGAGAGAGAGGAGTACAGATGGACATAGAGAGAGAGAGGAGTACAGATGGACATAGAGAGAGAGAGAGGAGTACAGATGGACAGAGAGAGAGAGGAGTACAGATGGACATAGAGAGAGAGAGTAGTACAGATGGACAGAGAGAGAGGAGTACAGATGGACATAGAGAGAGGTAGAGGAGTATAGATGGACAGAGAGACAGAGAGAGCGGAGTACAGATGGATATAGAGAGAGAGAAAGAGGAGTACAGATGGACATACAGAGAGAGAGAGAGGAGTACAGATGGACTTAGAGAGAGAGAGAGAGGGGAATATAGATGGACATAGAGAGAGAGAGGAGTACCGATGGACATAGAGAGAGAGAGAGAGAGAGGAATACAGATGGACATAGAGAGAGAGAGAGAGGAGTACAGATGGACATAGATAGTGAGAGACGCGTACAGATGGACAAAGAGAGAGAGAGAGATAGAGGAGTACAGATGGACATAGAGAGAGAGAGAGAGAGGAGTACAGATGGACATAGAGAGTGAGAGAGTAATACAGATGGACAGAGAGAGAGAGAGGAGTATACATGGACATAGAGAGAGAGAGGTGTACAGATGGACATCGAGAGATAGAGAGGAGTACAGATTGACACAGAGAGAGAGAGAGAGAAGTACAGATGGACATAGAGAGAGAGAGTAGTACAGGTGGACAGAGAGAGAGGAGTACAGATGGACATAGAGAGAGGTAGAGGAGTATAGATGGACAGAGAGACAGAGAGAGCGGAGTACAGATGGATATAGAGAGAGAGAAAGAGGAGTACAGATGGACATACAGAGAGAGAGAGAGAGGAGTACAGATGGACTTAGAGAGAGAGAGAGAGGGGAATATAGATGGACATAGAGAGAGAGAGGAGTACCGATGGACATAGAGAGAGAGAGAGAGAGAGGAATACAGATGGACATAGAGAGAGAGAGAGAGGAGTACAGATGGACATAGATAGTGAGAGACGCGTACAGATGGACAAAGAGAGTGAGAGAGTAATACAGATGGACAGAGAGAGAGAGAGGAGTATACATGGACATAGAGAGAGAGAGGTGTACAGATGGACATCGAGAGATAGAGAGGAGTACAGATTGACACAGAGAGAGAGAGAGAGAAGTACAGATGGACATAGAGAGAGTGAGAGAGGTGTACAGATGGACATAGAGAGAGAGAGGAGTACAGATGGACAGAGAGAGAGAGAGAGGAGTACAGATGGACAGAGAGAGAGCGGAGTACAGATGGACAGAGAGAGAGCGGAGTACAGATGGACATAGAGAGATAGAGGAGTACAGATGGACATAGAGAGAGAGAGGAGTACAGATGGACATAGAGAGAGAGAGGAGTACAGATGTTCAGAGAGACAGCGAGAGAGGAGTACAGATGGACATAGAGAGAGAGAGAGAGAGGAGTACAGATGGACATAGAGAGCGAGAGAGAGTACAGATGGACGGACATAGAGAGAGAGAGAGAGAGAGGAGTACAGATGGACATAAAGAGAGCGAGAGGAGTACAGATGGACATAGAGAGAGCAGTACAGATGGACATAGAGAGAGAGAGAGTGAGGAGTACGGATGGACACAGAGAGAGAGGAGTACAAATGGACATAGAGAGATAGAGAGGAGTACAGATGGACATAGAGAGAGAGAGAGAGGAGTACAGATGGACATATATAGGGAGAGAGAGGAGTACAGATGGACTTGGAGAGAGTGAGAGGAGTACAGATGGTCACAGAGAGAGAGAGGAGTACAGATGGACACAGAGAGAGAGAGAGAGAGGAGTACAGATGGACACTGAGAGGGAATGAGAGAGGAGTACAGATGGACACAGAGAGAGAGAGAGAGAGGAGTACAGATGGACATAGAGAGAGAGAGAGAGAGAGAGAGAGAGTGTACAGATGGACATAGAGAGAGAGAGATAGGAGTACATATGGACAAAGAGTGAGAGGAGTACAGAAGGAAACAGAGAGAGAGAGAGGAGTACAGATGGTCAGAGAGAGAGGAGTACAGATGAACACAGAGAGAGAGAGAGAGAGAGAGAGAGTGAGGAGTACAGATGGATACAGAGAGAGAGGAGTACAGATGGACATAGAGAGAGAGAGAGAGAGGAGTACACATGGACATAGAGAGAGATAGGAGTACAGATGGACATAGAGAGAGAGGAGTACAGATGGACATAGAGAGAGAGAGTAGTACAGATGGACAGAGAGAGAGGAGAACAGATGGACATAGAGAGAGAGAGGTAGAGGAGTATAGATGGACAGAGAGACAGAGAGAGCGGAGTACAGATGGACATAGATAGTGAGAGAGGCGTACAGATGGACAAAGAGAGAGAGAGAGATAGAGGAGTACAGATGGACATAGAGAGAGAGAGAGGAGTACAGATGGACATAGAGAGTGAGAGAGTAATACAGATGGACAGAGAGAGAGAGGAGTATACATGGACATAGAGAGAGAGAGGTGTACAGATGGACATCGAGAGATAGAGAGGAGTACAGATTGACACAGAGAGAGAGAAAGTACAGATGGACATAGAGAGAGTGAGAGAGGTGTACAGATGGACATAGAGAGAGAGAGGAGTACAGATGGACAGAGAGAGAGAGAGAGAGAGAGGAGTACAGATGGACATAAAGAGAGAGACTAGTACAGATGGACAGAGAGACAGAGATTGAGGAGTACAGATGGACATAGAGAGAGTAGTACAGATGGACATAGAGAGAGAGAGAGAGGAGTACAGATGGACATAGAGAGAGAGAGAGGAGTACAGATAGACATAGAGAGAGAGCAAGGAGTACAGATGGACATAGAGAGAGAGAGAGAGAGGAGTACAGATGGACATAGAGAGAGAGAGGAGTACAGATGGACATTGAGAGAGAGAGAGGAGTACAGATGGACATATATAGGGAGAGAGAGGAGTACAGATGGACATGGAGAGAGTGAGAGGAGTACAGATGGTCACAGAGAGAGAGAGGAGTACAGATGGACACAAAGAGAGAGAGAGAGGAGTACAGATGGACACTGAGAGGGAATGAGAGAGGAGTACAGATGGACACAGAGAGAGAGAGAGAGGAGTACAGATGGACATAGAGAGAGAGAGAGAGAGAGGAGTACAGATGGACATAGAGAGAGAGAGATAGGAGTACAGATGGACATAGAGTGAGAGGAGTACAGAAGGAAACAGAGAGAGAGAGAGGAGTACAGATGGGCAGAGAGAGAGAGAGGAGTACAGATGAACACAGAGAGAGAGAGAGAGTGAGGAGTACAGATGGACACAGAGAGAGAGAGAGAGAGAGAGGAGTACAAATGGACATAGAGAGATAGAGAGAGAGGAGTACAGATGGACATAGAGAGAGAGAGAGAGAGGAGTACAGATGGACATAGAGAGAGATAGGAGTACAGATGGACATAGAGAGAGAGAGATAGCTGTACAGATGGACATAGAGAGAGGAGTACAGATGGACATAGAGAGAGAGCGAGAGGAGTACAGATGGACATAGAGAGCGAGAGAGGAGTACAGATGGACATAGAGAGAGAGAGGAGTACAGATGGACATAGAGAGAGAGAGAGGAGTACAGATGGACATAGAGAGAGAGAGAGGAGTACAGATGGACAGAGAGAGAGAGGAGTACAGATGGACATAGAGAGAGAGTACTACAGATGGACAGAGAGAGAGGAGTACAGATGGACATAGAGAGAGGTAGAGGAGTATAGATGGACAGAGAGACAGAGAGAGCGGAGTACAGATTGATATAGAGAGAGAGAAAGAGGAGTACAGATGGACATACAGAGAGAGAGAGAGGAGTACAGATGGACTTAGAGAGAGAGAGAGAGAGGAATATAGATGGACATAGAGAGAGAGAGGAGTACCGATGGACATAGAGAGAGAGAGAGAGAGAGGAATACAGATGGACATAGAGAGGGAGAGAGGAGTACAGATGGACATAGATAGTGAGAGACGCGTACAGATGGACAAAGAGAGAGAGAGAGATAGAGGAGTACAGTTGGACATAGAGAGAGAGAGAGAGGGGAGTACAGATGGACATAGAGAGTGAGAGAGTAATACAGATGGACAGATAGAGAGAGAGGAGTATACATGGACATAGAGAGAGAGAGGTGTACAGATGGACATCGAGAGATAGAGAGGAGTACAGATTGACACAGAGAGAGAGAGAGAGAAGTACAGATGGACATAGAGAGAGTGAGAGAGGTGTACAGATGGACATAGAGAGAGAGAGGAGTACAGATGGACAGAGAGAGAGAGAGAGGAGTACAGATGGACAGAGAGAGAGCGGAGTACAGATGGACATAGAGAGAGAGAGGAGTACAGATGGACATAGAGAGAGAGAGGAGTACAGATGTTCAGAGAGACAGCGAGAGAGGAGTACAGATGGACATAGAGAGAGAGAGAGAGAGGAGTACAGATGGACATCGAGAGAGAGAGAGTACAGATGGACGGACATAGAGAGAGAGAGAGAGAGAGGAGTACAGATGGACATAAAGAGAGCGAGAGGTGTACAGATGGACAGAGAGACAGAGAGAGAGGAGTACAGATGGACATAGAGAGAGCAGTACAGATGGACATAGAGAGAGAGAGAGTGAGGAGTACAGATGGACACAGAGAGAGAGGAGTACAAATGGACATAGAGAGATAGAGAGAGAGGAGTACAGATGGACATAGAGAGAGAGAGAGAGAGGAGTTCAGATGGACATAGAGAGAGATAGGAGTGCAGATGGACATAGAGAGAGATAGGAGTACAGATGGACATAGAGAGAGAGAGAGGAGTACAGATGGACATTGAGAGAGAGAGATAGCTGTACAGATGGACATAGAGAGAGAGAGAGGAGTACAGATGGACATGGAGAGAGAGAGAGGAGTACAGATGGACATAGAGAGAGAGGAGTACAGATAGACATAGACAGAGAGCGAGGAGTACAGATGGACATAGTGAGAGAGAGAGAGGAGTACAATTGGACATAGAGAGAGAGAGAGAGGAGTACAGATGGACACAGAGAGAGAGAGAGAGGAGTACAGATGGACATAGAGAGAGAGAGAGAGGAGTACAGATGGACATTGAGAGAGAGAGAGAGGAGTACAGATGGACATATATAGGGAGAGAGAGGAGTACAGATGGACATGGAGAGAGTGAGAGGAGTACAGATGGTCACAGAGAGAGAGAGGAGTACAGATGGACACTGAGAGGGAATGAGAGAGGAGTACAGATGGACAGAGAGAGAGAGAGAGAGGAGTACAGATGGACATAGAGAGAGAGAGAGAGAGTGTACAGATGGACATAGAGAGAGAGAGATAGGAGTACGTATGGACAAAGAGTGAGAGGAGTACAGAAGGAAACAGAGAGAGAGAGAGGAGTACAGATGGTCAGAGAGAGAGGAGTACAGATGAACACAGAGAGAGAGAGAGAGTGAGGAGTACAGATGGATACAGAGAGAGAGGAGTACAGATGGACATAGAGAGAGAGAGAGAGGAGTACAGATGGACATAGAGAGAGAGAGGAGTACAGATGGACATAGAGAGAGAGAGAGGAGTACAGATGGACATTGAGAGAGAGATAGCTGTACAGATGGACATAGAGAGAGAGAGAGGAGTACAGATGGACATAGAGAGAGAGCGAGAGGAGTACAGATGGACATAGAGAGCGAGAGAGGAGTACAGATGGACATAGAGAGAGAGAGGAGTACAGATGGACATAGAGAGAGAGAGGAGTACAGATGGACATCGAGAGAGAGAGAGGAGTACAGATGGACAGAGAGAGAGAGGAGTACAGATGGACATAGAGAGAGAGAGGAGTACAGATGGACATAGAGAGAGAGAGTAGTACAGATGGACAGAGAGAGGAGTACAGATGGACATAGAGAGAGAGAGGTAGAGGAGTATAGATGGACAGAGAGACAGAGAGAGCGGAGTACAGATGGATATAGAGAGAGAGAGAGAGGAGTACAGATGGACTTAGAGAGAGAGAGAGAGAGGAATATAGATGGACATAGAGAGATAGAGGAGTCCCGATGGACATAGAGAGAGAGAGAGAGAGAGGAATACAGATGGACATAGAGAGGGAGAGAGGAGTACAGATGGACATAGATAGTGAGAGACGCGTACAGATGGACAAAGAGAGAGAGAGAGATAGAGGAGTACAGTTGGACATAGAGAGAGAGAGAGAGGGGAGTACAGATGGACATAGAGAGTGAGAGAGTAATACAGATGGACAGATAGAGAGAGAGGAGTATACATGGACATAGAGAGAGAGAGGTGTACAGATGGACATCGAGAGATAGAGAGGAGTACAGATTGACACAGAGAGAGAGAGAGAGAAGTACAGATGGACATAGAGAGAGTGAGAGAGGTGTACAGATGGACATAGAGAGAGAGAGGAGTACAGATGGACAGAGAGAGAGAGAGAGGAGTACAGATGGACAGAGAGAGAGCGGAGTACAGATGGACATAGAGAGAGAGAGGAGTACAGATGGACATAGAGAGAGAGAGGAGTACAGATGTTCAGAGAGACAGCGAGAGAGGAGTACAGATGGACATAGAGAGAGAGAGAGAGAGGAGTACAGATGGACATCGAGAGAGAGAGAGTACAGATGGACGGACATAGAGAGAGAGAGAGAGAGAGGAGTACAGATGGACATAAAGAGAGCGAGAGGTGTACAGATGGACAGAGAGACAGAGAGAGAGGAGTACAGATGGACATAGAGAGAGCAGTACAGATGGACATAGAGAGAGAGAGAGTGAGGAGTACAGATGGACACAGAGAGAGAGGAGT
Source organism: Carcharodon carcharias (assembly GCF_017639515.1). Taxonomy (NCBI): domain Eukaryota; kingdom Metazoa; phylum Chordata; class Chondrichthyes; order Lamniformes; family Lamnidae; genus Carcharodon; species Carcharodon carcharias. The sequence goes on along the minus strand of NW_024470628.1, from coordinate 411,790 downwards.
ACAAATGGACATAGAGAGATAGAGAGAGAGGAGTACAGATGGACATAGAGAGAGAGAGAGAGAGGAGTTCAGATGGACATAGAGAGAGATAGGAGTGCAGATGGACATAGAGAGAGATAGGAGTACAGATGGACATAGAGAGAGAGAGAGGAGTACAGATGGACATTGAGAGAGAGAGATAGCTGTACAGATGGACATAGAGAGAGAGAGAGGAGTACAGATGGACATAGAGTGAGAGCGAGAGGAGTACAGATGGACATAGAGAGCGAGAGAGGAGTACAGATGGACATAGAGAGAGAGAGAGGAGTACAGATGGACATAGAGAGAGAGAGGAGTACAGATGGACATAGAGAGAGAGAGGAGTACAGATGGACATAGAGAGAGAGAGGAGTACAGATGTTCAGAGAGACAGCGAGAGAGGAGTACAGGTGGACATAGAGAGAGAGAGAGAGAGAGAGGAGTACAGATGGACATAGAGAGAGAGAGAGGAGTACAGATGGACATTGAGAGAGAGAGATAGCTGTACAGATGGACATAGAGAGAGAGAGAGGAGTACAGATGGACATAGAGATAGAGCGATAGGAGTACAGATGGACATAGAGAGCGAGAGAGGAGTACAGATGGACAGAGAGAGAGAGGAGTACAGATGGACATAGAGAGAGAGAGTAGTACAGATGGACAGAAAGAGAGGAGTACAGATGGACATAGAGAGAGAGAGGAGTACAGATGGACATAGAGAGAGAGAGGAGTACAGATGGACATAGAGAGAGAGAGAGAGGAGTACAGATGGACAGAGGGAAAGAGGAGTACAGATGGACATAGAGAGAGAGAGTAGTACAGATGGACAGAGAGAGAGGAGTACAGATGGACATAGAGAGAGGTAGAGGAGTATAGATGGACAGAGAGACAGAGAGAGCGGAGTACAGATGGATATAAAGAGAGAGAGAGAGGAGTACAGATGGACATACAGAGACAGAGAGAGGAGTACAGATGGACATACAGAGACAGAGAGAGGAGTACAGATGGACTTAGAGAGAGAGAGAGAGAGAGAGGAATATAGATGGACATAGAGAGAGAGAGGAGTACCGATGGACATAGAGAGAGAGAGAGAGGAATACAGATGGACTTAGAGAGAGAGAGAGAGTACAGATGGATGGACATAGAGAGAGAGAGAGAGAGTACAGATGGACATAAAGAGAGCGAGAGGTGTACAGATGGACAGAGAGACAGAGAGAGAGGAGTACAGATGGACATAGAGAGAGCAGTACAGATGGACATAGAGAGAGAGAGAGAGGAGTGCAGATGGACATAGAGAGAGGGAGGAGTACAGATGGATATTGAGAGAGAGAGATAGGTGTACAGAGGGACATAGAGAGAGAGAGAGGAGTACAGATGGACATAGATAGGGAGAGAGAGGAGTACAGATGGACATGGAGAGAGAGAGAGGAGTACAGATGGACATAGAGAGAGAGGAGTACAGATAGACATAGACAGAGAGCGAGGAGTACAGATGGACATAGTGAGAGAGAGAGAGGAGTACAATTGGACATAGAGAGAGAGAGAGAGGAGTACAGATGGACACACAGAGAGAGAGAGAGGAGTACAGATGGACATAGAGAGAGAGAGAGAGGAGTACAGATGGACATTGAGAGAGAGAGAGAGGAGTACAGATGGACATATATAGGGAGAGAGAGGAGTACAGATGGACATGGAGAGAGTGAGAGGAGTACAGATGGTCACAGAGAGAGAGAGGAGTACAGATGGACACTGAGAGGGAATGAGAGAGGAGTACAGATGGACAGAGAGAGAGAGAGAGAGGAGTACAGATGGACATAGAGAGAGAGAGAGAGAGTGTACAGATGGACATAGAGAGAGAGAGATAGGAGTACGTATGGACAAAGAGTGAGAGGAGTACAGAAGGAAACAGAGAGAGAGAGAGGAGTACAGATGGTCAGAGAGAGAGGAGTACAGATGAACACAGAGAGAGAGAGAGAGTGAGGAGTACAGATGGATACAGAGAGAGAGGAGTACAGATGGACATAGAGAGAGAGAGAGAGGAGTACAGATGGACATAGAGAGAGAGAGGAGTACAGATGGACATAGAGAGAGAGAGAGGAGTACAGATGGACATTGAGAGAGAGATAGCTGTACAGATGGACATAGAGAGAGAGAGAGGAGTACAGATGGACATAGAGAGAGAGCGAGAGGAGTACAGATGGACATAGAGAGCGAGAGAGGAGTACAGATGGACATAGAGAGAGAGAGGAGTACAGATGGACATAGAGAGAGAGAGGAGTACAGATGGACATCGAGAGAGAGAGAGGAGTACAGATGGACAGAGAGAGAGAGGAGTACAGATGGACATAGAGAGAGAGAGGAGTACAGATGGACATAGAGAGAGAGAGTAGTACAGATGGACAGAGAGAGGAGTACAGATGGACATAGAGAGAGAGAGGTAGAGGAGTATAGATGGACAGAGAGACAGAGAGAGCGGAGTACAGATGGATATAGAGAGAGAGAGAGAGGAGTACAGATGGACTTAGAGAGAGAGAGAGAGAGGAATATAGATGGACATAGAGAGATAGAGGAGTCCCGATGGACATAGAGAGAGAGAGAGAGAGAGGAATACAGATGGACATAGAGAGGGAGAGAGGAGTACAGATGGACATAGATAGTGAGAGACGCGTACAGATGGACAAAGAGAGAGAGAGAGATAGAGGAGTACAGTTGGACATAGAGAGAGAGAGAGAGGGGAGTACAGATGGACATAGAGAGTGAGAGAGTAATACAGATGGACAGATAGAGAGAGAGGAGTATACATGGACATAGAGAGAGAGAGGTGTACAGATGGACATCGAGAGATAGAGAGGAGTACAGATTGACACAGAGAGAGAGAGAGAGAAGTACAGATGGACATAGAGAGAGTGAGAGAGGTGTACAGATGGACATAGAGAGAGAGAGGAGTACAGATGGACAGAGAGAGAGAGAGAGGAGTACAGATGGACAGAGAGAGAGCGGAGTACAGATGGACATAGAGAGAGAGAGGAGTACAGATGTTCAGAGAGACAGCGAGAGAGGAGTACAGATGGACATAGAGAGAGAGAGAGAGAGGAGTACAGATGGACATCGAGAGAGAGAGAGTACAGATGGACGGACATAGAGAGAGAGAGAGAGAGAGGAGTACAGATGGACATAAAGAGAGCGAGAGGTGTACAGATGGACAGACAGACAGAGAGAGAGGAGTACAGATGGACATAGAGAGAGCAGTACAGATGGACATAGAGAGAGAGAGAGTGAGGAGTACAGATGGACACAGAGAGAGAGGAGTACAAATGGACATAGAGAGATAGAGAGAGAGGAGTACAGATGGACATAGAGAGAGAGAGAGAGAGGAGTTCAGATGGACATAGAGAGAGATAGGAGTGCAGATGGACATAGAGAGAGATAGGAGTACAGATGGACATAGAGAGAGAGAGAGGAGTACAGATGGACATTGAGAGAGAGAGATAGCTGTACAGATGGACATAGAGAGAGAGAGAGGAGTACAGATGGACATAGAGTGAGAGCGAGAGGAGTACAGATGGACATAGAGAGCGAGAGAGGAGTACAGATGGACATAGAGAGAGAGAGAGGAGTACAGATGGACATAGAGAGAGAGAGGAGTACAGATGGACATAGAGAGAGAGAGGAGTACAGATGGACATAGAGAGAGAGAGGAGTACAGATGTTCAGAGAGACAGCGAGAGAGGAGTACAGGTGGACATAGAGAGAGAGAGAGAGAGAGAGGAGTACAGATGGACATAGAGAGAGAGAGAGGAGTACAGATGGACATTGAGAGAGAGAGATAGCTGTACAGATGGACATAGAGAGAGAGAGAGGAGTACAGATGGACATAGAGATAGAGCGATAGGAGTACAGATGGACATAGAGAGCGAGAGAGGAGTACAGATGGACAGAGAGAGAGAGGAGTACAGATGGACATAGAGAGAGAGAGTAGTACAGATGGACAGAAAGAGAGGAGTACAGATGGACATAGAGAGAGAGAGGAGTACAGATGGACATAGAGAGAGAGAGGAGTACAGATGGACATAGAGAGAGAGAGAGAGGAGTACAGATGGACAGAGAGAAAGAGGAGTACAGATGGACATAGAGAGAGAGAGTAGTACAGATGGACAGAGAGAGAGGAGTACAGATGGACATAGAGAGAGGTAGAGGAGTATAGATGGACAGAGAGACAGAGAGAGCGGAGTACAGATGGATATAAAGAGAGAGAGAGAGGAGTACAGATGGACATACAGAGACAGAGAGAGGAGTACAGATGGACATACAGAGACAGAGAGAGGAGTACAGATGGACTTAGAGAGAGAGAGAGAGAGAGAGGAATATAGATGGACATAGAGAGAGAGAGGAGTACCGATGGACATAGAGAGAGAGAGAGAGGAATACAGATGGACTTAGAGAGAGAGAGAGAGTACAGATGGATGGACATAGAGAGAGAGAGAGAGAGTACAGATGGACATAAAGAGAGCGAGAGGTGTACAGATGGACAGAGAGACAGAGAGAGAGGAGTACAGATGGACATAGAGAGAGCAGTACAGATGGACATAGAGAGAGAGAGAGAGGAGTGCAGATGGACATAGAGAGAGGGAGGAGTACAGATGGATATTGAGAGAGAGAGATAGGTGTACAGAGGGACATAGAGAGAGAGAGAGGAGTACAGATGGACATAGATAGGGAGAGAGAGGAGTACAGATGGACATGGAGAGAGAGAGAGGAGTACAGATGGACATAGAGAGAGAGGAGTACAGATAGACATAGACAGAGAGCGAGGAGTACAGATGGACATAGTGAGAGAGAGAGAGGAGTACAATTGGACATAGAGAGAGAGAGAGAGGAGTACAGATGGACACACAGAGAGAGAGAGAGGAGTACAGATGGACATAGAGAGAGAGAGAGAGGAGTACAGATGGACATTGAGAGAGAGAGAGAGGAGTACAGATGGACATATATAGGGAGAGAGAGGAGTACAGATGGACATGGAGAGAGTGAGAGGAGTACAGATGGTCACAGAGAGAGAGAGGAGTACAGATGGACACTGAGAGGGAATGAGAGAGGAGTACAGATGGACAGAGAGAGAGAGAGAGAGGAGTACAGATGGACATAGAGAGAGAGAGAGAGAGTGTACAGATGGACATAGAGAGAGAGAGATAGGAGTACGTATGGACAAAGAGTGAGAGGAGTACAGAAGGAAACAGAGAGAGAGAGAGGAGTACAGATGGTCAGAGAGAGAGGAGTACAGATGAACACAGAGAGAGAGAGAGAGTGAGGAGTACAGATGGATACAGAGAGAGAGGAGTACAGATGGACATAGAGAGAGAGAGAGAGGAGTACAGATGGACATAGAGAGAGAGAGGAGTACAGATGGACATAGAGAGAGAGAGAGGAGTACAGATGGACATTGAGAGAGAGATAGCTGTACAGATGGACATAGAGAGAGAGAGAGGAGTACAGATGGACATAGAGAGAGAGCGAGAGGAGTACAGATGGACATAGAGAGCGAGAGAGGAGTACAGATGGACATAGAGAGAGAGAGGAGTACAGATGGACATAGAGAGAGAGAGGAGTACAGATGGACATCGAGAGAGAGAGAGGAGTACAGATGGACAGAGAGAGAGAGGAGTACAGATGGACATAGAGAGAGAGAGGAGTACAGATGGACATAGAGAGAGAGAGTAGTACAGATGGACAGAGAGAGGAGTACAGATGGACATAGAGAGAGAGAGGTAGAGGAGTATAGATGGACAGAGAGACAGAGAGAGCGGAGTACAGATGGATATAGAGAGAGAGAGAGAGGAGTACAGATGGACTTAGAGAGAGAGAGAGAGAGGAATATAGATGGACATAGAGAGATAGAGGAGTCCCGATGGACATAGAGAGAGAGAGAGAGAGAGAGAGAGGAATACAGATGGACATAGAGAGAGAGAGAGGAGTACAGATGGACATAGATAGCGAGAGACGCGTACAGATGGACAAAGAGAGAGAGAGAGATAGAGGAGTACAGATGGACATAGAGAGTGAGAGAGAGGAGTACAGATGGACATAGAGTGTGAGAGAGTAGTACAGATGGACAGAGAGAGAGAGAGGAGTATACATGGACATAGAGAGAGAGAGGTGTACAGATGGGCATCGAGAGATAGAGAGGAGTACAGATTGACACAGAGAGAGAGAGAGAAGTACAGATGGACATAGAGAGAGTGAGAGAGGTGTACAGATGGACATAGAGAGAGAGAGGAGTACAGATGGACAGAGAGAGAGCGGAGTACAGATGGACATAGAGAGAGAGAGGAGTACAGATGGACATAGAGAGAGAGAGGAGTACAGATGGACATAGAGAGAGAGGAGTACAGATGTTCAGAGAGACAGCGAGAGAGGAGTACAGATGGACATAAAGAGAGAGTACAGATGGACATAGAGAGAGAGAGAGAGTACAGATGGACGGACATAGAGAGAGAGAGAGAGGAGTACAGATGGACATAAAGGGAGCGAGAGGTGTACAGATGGACAGAGAGACAGAGAGAGAGCAGTACAGATAGACATAGAGAGAGAGGGAGGAGTACAGATGGATATTGAGAGAGAGAGATAGGTGTACAGATGGACATAGAGAGAGAGAGAGGAGTACAGATGGACATAGATAGGGAGAGAGAGGAGTACAGATGGACATGGAGAGAGAGAGAGTAGTACAGATGGACTTAGAGAGAGAGGAGTACAGATAGACATAGACAGAGAGCGAGGAGTACAGATGGACATAGTGAGAGAGAGAGAGGAGTACAATTGGACATAGAGAGAGAGAGAGTACAGATGGACACACAGAGAGAGAGAGAGGAGTACAGATGGACATTGAGAGAGAGAGATAGGTGTACAGATGGACATAGAGCGAGACAGAGGAGTACAGATGGACATATATAGGGGGAGAGAGGAGTACAGATGGACATGGAGAGAGTGAGAGGAGTACAGATGGACATAGAGAGAGAGAGAGGAGTACAGATAGACATGGAGAGAGAGAGCAAGGAGTACAGATGGACATAGAGAGAGAGAGAGGAGTACAGATGGACACTGAGAGGGAATGAGAGAGGAGTACAGATGGACACAGAGAGAGAGAGAGAGGAATACAGATGGACATAGAGAGAGAGAGAGAGAGTGTACAGATGGACATAGAGAGAGAGATAGGAGTACATATGGACATAGAGAGAGAGAGAGGAGTACAGATGGACATAGAGTGAGAGCGAGAGGAGTACAGATGGACATAGAGAGCGAGAGAGGAGTACAGATGGACATAGAGAGAGAGAGGAGTACAGATGGACATAGAGAGAGAGAGGAGTACAGATGGACATAGAGAGAGAGAGGAGTACAGATGTTCAGAGAGACAGCGAGAGAGGAGTACAGATGGACATAGAGAGAGAGAGAGAGAGAGGAGTACAGATGGACATAGAGAGAGAGAGGAGTACAGATGGACATTGAGAGAGAGAGATAGCTGTACAGATGGACATAGAGAGAGAGAGAGGAGTACAGATGGACATAGAGATAGAGCGATAGGAGTACAGATGGACATAGAGAGCGAGAGAGGAGTACAGATGGAGAGAGAGAGAGAGGAGTACAGATGGACATAGAGAGAGAGAGTAGTACAGATGGACAGAGAGAGAGGAGTACAGATGGACATAGAGAGAGAGAGGAGTACAGATGGACATAGAGAGAGAGAGGAGTACAGATGGACATAGAGAGAGAGAGAGGAGTACAGATGGACAGAGAGAGAGAGGAGTACAGATGGACATAGAGAGAGAGAGTAGTACAGATGGACAGAGAGAGAGGAGTACAGATGGACATAGAGAGAGGTAGAGGAGTATAGATGGACAGAGAGACAGAGAGAGCGGAGTACAGATGGATATAAAGAGAGAGAGAGAGGAGTACAGATGGACATACAGAGACAGAGAGAGGAGTACAGATGGACATACAGAGACAGAGAGAGGAGTACAGATGGACTTAGAGAGAGAGAGAGAGAGAGGAATATAGATGGACATAGAGAGAGAGAGGAGTACCGATGGACATAGAGAGAGAGAGAGAGAGGAATACAGATGGACTTAGAGAGAGAGAGAGAGTACAGATGGATGGACATAGAGAGAGAGAGAGAGAGTACAGATGGACATAAAGAGAACGAGAGGTGTACAGATGGACAGAGAGACAGAGAGAGAGGAGTACAGATGGACATAGAGAGAGCAGTACAGATGGACATAGAGAGAGAGAGAGAGGAGTGCAGATGGACATAGAGAGAGGGAGGAGTACAGATGGATATTGAGAGAGAGAGATAGGTGTACAGAGGGACATAGAGAGAGAGAGAGGAGTACAGATGGACATAGATAGGGAGAGAGAGGAGTACAGATGGACATGGAGAGAGAGAGAGGAGTACAGATGGACATAGAGAGAGAGGAGTACAGATAGACATAGACAGAGAGCGAGGAGTACAGATGGACATAGTGAGAGAGAGAGAGGAGTACAATTGGACATAGAGAGAGAGAGAGAGGAGTACAGATGGACACACAGAGAGAGAGAGAGGAGTACAGATGGACATAGAGAGAGAGAGAGAGGAGTACAGATGGACATTGAGAGAGAGAGAGAGGAGTACAGATGGACATATATAGGGAGAGAGAGGAGTACAGATGGACATGGAGAGAGTGAGAGGAGTACAGATGGTCACAGAGAGAGAGAGGAGTACAGATGGACACTGAGAGGGAATGAGAGAGGAGTACAGATGGACACAGAGAGAGAGAGAGAGGAGTACAGATGGACATAGAGAGAGAGAGAGAGAGTGTACAGATGGACATAGAGAGAGAGAGATAGGAGTACGTATGGACAAAGAGTGAGAGGAGTACAGAAGGAAACAGAGAGAGAGAGAGGAGTACAGATGGTCAGAGAGAAAGGAGTACAGATGAACACAGAGAGAGAGAGAGAGTGAGGAGTACAGATGGATACAGAGAGAGAGGAGTACAGATGGACATAGAGAGAGAGAGAGAGGAGTACAGATGGACATAGAGAGAGAGAGGAGTACAGATGGACATAGAGAGAGAGAGAGGAGTACAGATGGACATTGAGAGAGAGATAGCTGTACAGATGGACATAGAGAGAGAGAGAGGAGTACAGATGGACATAGAGAGAGAGCGAGAGGAGTACAGATGGACATAGAGAGCGAGAGAGGAGTACAGATGGACATAGAGAGAGAGAGGAGTACAGATGGACATAGAGAGAGAGAGGAGTACAGATGGACATCGAGAGAGAGAGAGGAGTACAGATGGACAGAGAGAGAGAGGAGTACAGATGGACATAGAGAGAGAGAGGAGTACAGATGGACATAGAGAGAGAGAGTAGTACAGATGGACAGAGAGAGAGGAGTACAGATGGACATAGAGAGAGAGAGGTAGAGGAGTATAGATGGACAGAGAGACAGAGAGAGCGGAGTACAGATGGATATAGAGAGAGAGAGAGAGGAGTACAGATGGACTTAGAGAGAGAGAGAGAGAGGAATATAGATGGACATAGAGAGATAGAGGAGTCCCGATGGACATAGAGAGAGAGAGAGAGAGAGAGAGAGAGGAATACAGATGGACATAGAGAGAGAGAGAGGAGTACAGATGGACATAGATAGCGAGAGACGCGTACAGATGGACAAAGAGAGAGAGAGAGATAGAGGAGTACAGATGGACATAGAGAGAGAGAGAGAGGAGTACAGATGGACATAGAGTGTGAGAGAGTAGTACAGATGGACAGAGAGAGAGAGAGGAGTATACATGGACATAGAGAGAGAGAGGTGTACAGATGGGCATCGAGAGATAGAGAGGAGTACAGATTGACACAGAGAGAGAGAGAGAAGTACAGATGGACATAGAGAGAGTGAGAGAGGTGTACAGATGGACATAGAGAGAGAGAGGAGTACAGATGGACAGAGAGAGAGCGGAGTACAGATGGACATAGAGAGAGAGAGGAGTACAGATGGACATAGAGAGAGAGAGGAGTACAGATGGACATAGAGAGAGAGGAGTACAGATGTTCAGAGAGACAGCGAGAGAGGAGTACAGATGGACATAGAGAGAGAGTACAGATGGACATAGAGAGAGAGAGAGAGTACAGATGGACGGACATAGAGAGAGAGAGAGAGGAGTACAGATGGACATAAAGAGAGCGAGAGGTGTACAGATGGACAGAGAGACAGAGAGAGAGCAGTACAGATAGACATAGAGAGAGAGGGAGGAGTACAGATGGATATTGAGAGAGAGAGATAGGTGTACAGATGGACATAGAGAGAGAGAGAGGAGTACAGATGGACATAGATAGGGAGAGAGAGGAGTACAGATGGACATGGAGAGAGAGAGAGTAGTACAGATGGACTTAGAGAGAGAGGAGTACAGATAGACATAGACAGAGAGCGAGGAGTACAGATGGACATAGTGAGAGAGAGAGAGGAGTACAATTGGACATAGAGAGAGAGAGAGTACAGATGGACAGAGAGAGAGAGAGGAGTACAGATGGACATTGAGAGAGAGAGATAGGTGTACAGATGGACATAGAGAGAGACAGAGGAGTACAGATGGACATATATAGGGGGAGAGAGGAGTACAGATGGACATGGAGAGAGTGAGAGGAGTACAGATGGACATAGAGAGAGAGAGAGGAGTACAGATAGACATGGAGAGAGAGAGCAAGGAGTACAGATGGACATAGAGAGAGAGAGAGGAGTACAGATGGACACTGAGAGGGAATGAGAGAGGAGTACAGATGGACACAGAGAGAGAGAGAGAGGAATACAGATGGACATAGAGAGAGAGAGAGAGAGAGTGTACAGATGGACATAGAGAGAGAGATAGGAGTACATATGGACAAAGAGTGAGAGGAGTACAGAAGGAAACAGAGAGAGAGAGAGGAGTACAGATGGGCAGAGAGAGAGGAGTACAGATGAACACAGAGAGAGAGAGAGAGTGAGGAGTACAGATGGATACAGAGAGAGAGGAGTACAGATGGACATAGAGAGAGAGAGAGAGAGAGGAGTACAGATGGACATAGAGAGAGATAGGAGTACAGATGGACATAGAGAGAGAGAGAGGAGTACAGATGGACATTGAGAGAGAGAGATAGGTGTACAGATGGACATAGAGAGAGACAGAGGAGTACAGATGGACATAGAGAGAGAGAGAGGAGTACAGATGGAGATAGAGAGAGAGAGAGAGAGAGGAGTACAGATGGACATAGAGAGAGGGAGACCAGTACAGATGGACATAGAGAGAGAGAGAGAGGAGTACAGATGGACATAGGGAGAGAGAGAGAGATGAGTACAGATGGACGTAGAGAGAGAGAGAGGAGTACAGATGGACAGCGAGAGAGAGTGAGGAGTACAGATGCACATAGAGAGAGACTGAGGAGTACAGATGGACATAGAGAGAGAGAGAGAGAGAGGAGTACAGATGGACATAGAGAGAGAGATGAGTACAGATGGACATAAAGAGAGAGAGACGAGTACAGATGGACATAGAGAGAGAGAGAGGAGTACAGATGGACATAGAGAGAGAGAGAGAGGAGAACAAATGGACATAGAGAGAGAGAGAGGAGTACAGATGGACAGCGAGAGAGTGAGGAGTACAGATGGACAGAGAGAGAGAGAGAGAGAGTACAGATGGACATAGAGAGAGAGAGGACTACAGATGGACATAGAGAGAGAGAGGAGTACAGATTGACATAGAGAGAGAGAGAGAGAGGAGTACAGATGGACATAGAGAGAGAGAGAGAAGAGTACAGATGGGCATAGAGAGAGAGAGAGAGGAGTACAGAGGGACATAGAGAGAGAGAGAGAGGAGTACAGATGGACATAGAGAGAGAGAGAGACGGTGCTTTATTATTGAGTGGGTTCTGGGCCACATCTCTCTCTCTGTCTCTTTGCTCAGCTCACTGATGTCTCCTTGTATCCTCTGCCTGTTTCCTTGGCATCCCAGTAGCTACTACTGCAAACCCAGCCCACCCCTCCCCCTCCACCCCTCACCCCCCACCCCCAACTCCCCGCATCCCACACACTGGATGGGATTCCTGCTCCCCCTGCCTCATGGTTCGCTCTCCCCCTTACAGCATCAAGTCTTCCTGGAATATCGGAGTCGTGAAGTACCTGGTGGAGAAACTCAAAAGCCAGTTAGCTCTCAGCACGCATCACTACACGGACAAGGAGCTGAAAGGTAAGTTGGTGGTTGGGGTTGTGGGGTGCTCTCGTGAGGAAGTCGGTGGTCGGTGGTGGGGAGGGTGCAGGCAACGGCAGCTGAGTCTGATTCGGAGGACTTGGTCGCCCTCAGAGACCTTGTGTCGCCTCCTTCAGTGCCGCTTGAGGGGCTGAATGGCCTCCTCATGTCCTTGTGTCATAGGCTGGAGCAGAGGGGCTGAATGGCCTCCTGCTGTTCCTCTTTAACAGGCTTGAGGAAGAGGGGCTGAATGGCCTCCTCCTGTTCCTGTGTAATAGGCTCGAGGAGGGGGCCTCTTCCTGTTCCTGTGTTGGAAGACTAGCAGAGGGGCCTGATTGGTTTTTACTTTGTTGCAGGGGCCTGTGTGGCCTACTTCCTGACCAAGAGGAGGGAATACCGGAACGCCATGAATCCCTACAAGAGTCTGAAGGAGCGCGAGGACAAAAAGCTCAGGAGTCGGAGATACAGGGTCAGTGATTCCGAGAGTCGGAGGTTACACAGAGGCTAGTGTCCAGTGGGAGTGAACGGGAAGGGGTTTGGGTCCATGGGGATTGTGTATGGTGGGAGTGAAGGGGAAGGGGTTTGGGTCCATTGGGATTGTATACGGTGGGAGTGAAGGGGAAGGGGTTTGGGTCCATTTGGCTTGTGTCCAGTGGGAGTGAACGGGAAGGTGTTTGGGTCCATGGGGAATGTGTACAGTGGGAGTGAACGGGAAGGGGTGTGGGTCGATTGGAATTGTGTACGGTGGGAGTGAAGGGAAAGGTGTTTGGGATTGGGATTGTGTATGGTGGGAGTGAAGGGGAAGGGGTTTGGGTCCATTGGGATTGTGTACAGTGGGAGTGAAGGGGAAGGGTTTTGGGATTGGGATTGTGTACGGTGGGAGTGAACGGGAAGGGGTTTGGGATTGGGATTGTGTACGGTGGGAGTGAATGGGAAGGGGTTTGGGTGCATTGGGATTGTGTACGGTGGGAGTGAAGGGGAAGGGGTTTGGGTGCATTGGGATTGTGTACGGTGGGAGTGAAGGGGAAGGGGTTTGTGTCCATTGGGATTGTGTACGGTGGGAGTGAAGGGGAAGGGGTTTGGGTCCATTGGGATTGTGTACGGTGGGAGTGAAGGGGAAGGGGTTTGGGTGCATTGGGATTGTGTACGGTGGGAGTGAAGGGGAAGGGGTTTGGGTCCATTAGGATTGTGTACGGTGGGAGTGAACGGGAAGGGGTTTGGGTCCATTGGGATTGTGTATGCTGAGAATGAAGCGGAAGGTGTTTGTGTCCATTGTGTACGGTGGGAGTGAAGGGGAAGGGGTTTGGGTCCATTGGGATTGTGTACGGTAGGAGTAAATGGGAAGGGGTTTGGGTCCATTGGGATTGTGTACAGTGGGAGTGAACGGGAAGGGGTTTGGATCCATTGGGTTTGTGTACAGTGGGAGTGAAGGGGAAGGGGTTTGGGTCCATTAGGATGGTGGACAGTGGGAGTGAACTGGAAGGGGTTTGGGTCCATTGGGATTGTGTATGGTGGGAGTGAAGGGGAAGGGGTTTGTGTCCATTGGAATTGTGTACGGTGGGAGTGAAGGGGAAGGGGTTTGGGTCCATTGGGATTGTGTACGGTGGGAGTGAACGGGAAGGGGTTTGGGTACATTGGGATTGTGTACGGTGGGAGTGAACGGGAAGGTGTTTGGGTCGATTGGAATTGTGTATGGTTGGAGTGATGGGGAAGGTGTTTGGGATTGGGATTGTGTACGGTGGGAGTGAACGGGAAGGGGTTTGGGTCCATTGGGATTGTGGACAGTGGGAGTGAAGGGCAAGGGTTTTGGGATTGGGATTGCGTACGTTGGGAGTGAACGGGAAGGGGTTTGGGTTTGGGATTATGTACGGTGGGAGTGAACGGGAAGGGGTTTGAGTCCATTGGGATTGTGTACAGTGGGAGTGAAGAGGAAGGGGTTTGGGTCCCTTGGGATTGTGTACGGTGGGAGTGAAGGGGAAGGGGTTTGGGTCCATTGGGATTGTGTACCGTGGGAGTGATGGGGAAGGGGTTTGGGTCCATTGGGATTATGTACGGTGGGAGTGAAGAGGAAGGGATTTGGGTCCATTGTGATTGTGTACGGTGGGAGTGAACGGGAAGGGGTTTGGGTCCATTGGGATTGTGTACAGAGGGAGTGAACGGGAAGGTGTTTGGGTCCATTGCGATTGTGTACGGTGGGAGTGAACGGGATGAAGTTTGGGTCCATTGGGATTGTGTACAATGGGAGTGAAGGGGAAGGGGTTTGGGTCCATTGGGATTGTGTACAGTGGGAGTGAATGGGAAGTGGTTTGGGTCCGTGGAGATTGTGTACAGTGGGAGTAAACGGGAAGGGGTTTGGGTGCATTGGGATTGTTTACGGTGGGAGTGCAGGGGAAGGGGTTTGGGTCCATTGGGATTGTGTACGGTGGGAGTGAAGGGGAAGGGGGTTGGGTCCATTGGGATTGTGTACGGTGGGAGTGAACGGGAAGGGGTTTGGGTCCATTGCGATTGTGTACGATGGGAGTGAACGGGAAGGGGTTTGGGTCCATTGGGATTGTGTACAGTGGGAGTGAAGGGGAAGGGGTTTGGGATTGGGATTGTATACAGTGGGAGTGAAGGGGAAGGGGAAGGGGTCCATTGTGATTGTGTACGGCGGGAGTGAAGGGGAAGGGGTTTGGGTCCATTGGGATTGTGTACAGTGGGAGTGATGGGGAAGGGGTTTGGGATTGGGATTGTGTACAGTGGGAGTGAAGGGGAAGGGGTTTGGGTCCATTGGGATTGTGTACAGTGGGAGTGAACGGGAAGGGGTTTGGGTCCATTGCGATTGTGTACGGTGGGAGTGAAAGGGAAGGGGTTTGGGTCCATTGGGATTGTGTACAGTGGGAGTGAAGGGGAAGGGGTTTGGGTCCATTGGGATTGTGTACAGTGGGAGTGAAGGGGAAGGGGTTCGTGTCCATTGGGATTTTGTACGGTGGGAGTGAAGGGGAAGGGGTTTGGGTCCATTGGGATTGTGTACGGTGGGAGTGAACGGGAAGGGGTTTGGGTCCATTGGGATTGTGTACGGTGGGAGTGAAGGGGAAGGGGTTTGGGTCCATTGGGATTGTGTACCGTGGGAGTGATGGGGAAGGGGTTTGGGTCCATTGGGATTGCGTACGGTGGGAGTGAACACGAAGGGGTTTGGGTCCATTGTGATTGTGTACGGTAGGAGTGAACGGGAAGGGATTTGGGTCCATTGGGATTGTGTACAGAGGGAGTGAACAGGAAGGTGTTTGGGGCCATTGCGATTGTTTACGGTGGGAGTGAACGGGATGAAGTTTGGGTCCATTGGGATTGTGTACAGTGGGAGTGAAGGGGAAGGGGTTTGGGTCCATTGGGATTGTGTACAGTGGGAGTGAATGGGAAGTGGTTTTTGTCAGTGGAGATTGTGTACAGTGGGAGTGAACGGGAAGGGGTTTTGGATTGGGATTGTGTACGGTGGGAGTGAACGGGAAGGGGTTTGGGTCCATTGGGATTGTGTACAGAGGGAGTGAACGGGAAGGTGTTTGGGTCCATTGCGATTGTGTACGGTGGGAGTGAACGGGATGAGGTTTGGGTCCATTGGGATTGTGTACAGTGGGAGTGAAGGGGAAGGGGTTTGGGTGCATTGGGATTGTGTACAGTGGGAGTTAAGGGGAAGGGGTTTGGGTCCATTTGGATTGTGTACGGTGGGAGTAAACGGGAAGGGGTTTGGGTCCATTGGGATTGTGTACAGTGGGAGTGAACTGGAAGGGGTTTGGGTCCATTGGGATTGTGTATGCTGAGAATGAAGCGGAAGGTGTTTGTGTCCATTGTGTACGGTGGGAGTGAAGGGGAAGGGGTTTGGGTCCATTGGGATTGTGTACGGTAGGAGTAAATGGGAAGGGGTTTGGGTCCATTGGGATTGTGTACAGTGGGAGTGAACGGGAAAGGGTTTGGATCTATTGGGTTTGTGTACAGTGGGAGTGAACGGGAAGGGGTTTGGGTCCATTGGGATTGTGTACGGTGGGAGTGAAGGGGAAGGGGTTTGTGTCCATTGGAATTGTGTACGGTGGGAGTGAAGGGGAAGGGGTTTGGGTCCATTGGGATTGTGTACGGTGGGAGTCAACGGGAAGGGGTTTGGGTCCATTGGGATTGTGTACGGTGGGAGTGAACGGGAAGGTGTTTGGGTCGATTGGAATTGTGTATGGTTGGAGTGATGGGGAAGGTGTTTGGGATTGGGATTGTGTACGGTGGGAGTGAACGGGAAGGGGTTTGGGTCCATTGGGATTGTGTACAGTGGGAGTGAAGGTCAAGGGTTTTGGGATTGGGATTGCGTACGGTGGGAGTGAACGGGAAGTGGTTTGGGTTTGGGATTATGTACGGTGGGAGTGAACGGGAAGGGGTTTGAGTCCATTGGGATTGTGTAAAGTGGGAGTGAAGAGGAAGGGGTTTGGGTCCCTTGGGATTGTGTACGGTGGGAGTGAAGGGGAAGGGGTTTGGGTCCATTGGGATTGTGTACCGTGGGAGTGATGGGGAAGGGGTTTGGGTCCATTGGGATTGTGTACGGTGGGAGTGAAGGGGAAGGGATTTGGGTCCATTGTGATTGTGTACGGTGGGAGTGAACGGGAAGGGGTTTGGGTCCATTGGGATTGTGTACAGAGGGAGTGAACGGGAAGGTGTTTGGGTCCATTGCGATTGTGTACCGTGGGAGTGAACGGGATGAAGTTTGGGTCCATTGGGATTGTGTACAATGGGAGTGAAGGGGAAGGGGTTTGGGTCCATTGGGATTGTGTACAGTGGGAGTGAATGGGAAGTGGTTTGGGTCCGTGGAGATTGTGTACAGTGGGAGTAAACGGGAAGGGGTTTGGGTGCATTGGGATTGTTTACGGTGGGAGTGAAGGGGAAGGGGTTTGGGTCCATTGGGATTGTGTACGGTGGGAGTGAAGGGGAAGGGGGTTGGGTCCATTGGGATTGTGTACGGTGGGAGTGAACGGGAAGGGGTTTGGGTCCATTGCGATTGTGTACGGTGGGAGTGAACGGGAAGGGGTTTGGGTCCATTGGGATTGTGTACAGTGGGAGTGAAGGGGAAGGGGTTTGGGATTGGGATTGTATACAGTGGGAGTGAAGGGGAAGGGGAAGGGGTCCATTGCGTTTGTGTACGGCGGGAGTGAAGGGGAAGGGGTTTGGGTCCATTGGGATTGTGTACAGTGGGAGTGATGGGGAAGGGGTTTGGGATTGGGATTGTGTACAATGGGAGTGAAGGGGAAGGGGTTTGGGTCCATTGGGATTGTGTACAGTGGGAGTGAATGGGAAGGGGTTTGGGTCCATTGCGATTGTGTACGGTGGGAGTGAAAGGGAAGGGGTTTGGGTCCATTGGGATTGTGTACAGTGGGATTGAAGGGGAAGGGGTTTGGGTCCATTGGGATTGTGTACAGTGGGAGTGAAGGGGAAGGGGTTTGTATCCATTGGGATTTTGTACGGTGGGAGTGAAGGGGAAGGGGTTTAGGTCCATTGGGATTGTGTACGGTGGGAGTGAACGGGAAGGGGTTTGGGTCCATTGGGATTGTGTACGGTGGGAGTGAAGGGGAAGGGGTTTGGGTCCATTGGGATTGTGTACCATGGGAGTGATGGGGAAGGGGTTTGGGTCCATTGGGATTGTGTACGGTGGGAGTGAACACGAAGGGGTTTGGGTCCATTGTGATTGTGTACGGTGGGAGTGAACGGGAAGCGGTTTGGGTCCATTGGGATTGTGTACGGTGGGAGTGAACGGGAAGCGGTTTGGGTCCATTGGGATTGTGTACGGAGGGAGTGAACGGGAAGGTGTTTGGGGCCATTGCGATTGTGTACGGTGGGAGTGAACGGGATGAAGTTTGGGTCCATTGGGATTGTGTACAGTGGGAGTGAAGGGGAAGGGGTTTGGGTCCATTGGGATTGTGTATAGTGGGAGTGAATGGGAAGTGGTTTTTGTCCGTGGAGATTGTGTACAGTGGGAGTAAACGGGAAGGGGTTTGGGTGCATTGGGATTGTTTACGGTGGGAGTGAAGGGGAAGGGGTTTGGGTCCATTGGGATTGTGTACGGTGGGAGTGAAGGGGAAGCAGTTTGGGTCCATTGGGATTGTGCACAGTGGGAGTGAAGGGGAAGGGTTTTGGGATTGGGATTGTGTACGGTGGGAGTGAACGCGAAGGGGTTTGGGTTTGGGATTGTGTACGGTGGGAGTGAAGGGGAAGGGGTTTGGATCCATTGGGATTGTGTACAGTGGGAGTGAAGAGGAAGGGGTCTGGGTCCCTTGGGATTGTGTACGGTGGGAGTGAAGGGGATGGGGTTTGGGTCCATTGGGATTGTGTACCATGGGAGTGATGGGGAAGGGGTTTGGGTCCATTGGGATTGTGTACGGCCGGAATGAACACGAAGGGATTTGGGTCCATTGCGATTGTGTACGGTGGGAGTGAACGGGAAGGGGTTTGGGTCCATTGGGATTGTGTACAGAGGGAGTGAAGGGGAAAGGGTTTGTGTCCATTGGGATTGTGTACAGTGGGAGTGAAGGGGAAGGGGTTTGGGTCCATTGGGATTGTGTACAGTGGGAGTGAAGGGGAAGGGGTTTGGGATTGGGATTGTGTACAGTGGGAGTGAAGGGGAAGGGGTTTGGGTCCATTGGGATTGTGTACAGTTGGAGTGAACGGGAAGGGGTTTGGGTCCATTGCGATTGTGTACGGTGGGAGTGAAAGGGAAGGGGTTTGGGTCCATTGGGATTGTGTACAGTGGGAGTGAAGGGGAAGGGGTTTGAGTCCATTGGGATTGTGTACAGTGGGAGTGAAGGGGAAGGGGTTTGTGTCCATTGGGATTTTGTACGGTGGGAGTGAAGGGGAAGGGGTTTGGGTCCATTGGGATTGTGTACGGTGGGAGTGAACGGGAAGGGGTTTGGGTCCATTGGGATTGTGTACGGTGGGAGTGAACGGGAAGGTGTTTGGGTCGATTGGAATTGTGTACGGTTGGGGTGATGGGGAAGGTGTTTGGGACTGGGATTGTGTACGGTGTGAGTGAAGGGGAGGGGGTTTGTGTCCATTGGGATTGTGTACAGTAGGAGTGAAGGGGAAGGGTTTTGGGTTTTGGATTGTGTACGGTGGGCGTGAACAGGATCGGGTTTGGGTCCATTGTGATTGTGTACGGTGGGAGTGAACACGAAGGGATTTGGGTCCATTGCGATTGTGTACGGTGGGAGTGAACGGGAAGGGGTTTGGGTCCAGTGGGATTGTTTACAGAGGGAGTGAACGGGAAGGTGTTTGGGTCCATTGCGATTGTGTACGGTGGGAGTGAACGGGATGAGTTTTGGGTCCATTAGGATTGTGTACAGTGGGAGTGATTGGGAAGGGGTTTGGGTCCATTGGGATTGTGTACAGTGGGAGTGAATGGGAAGGGGTTTGGGTCCATGGAGATTGTGTACAGTGGGTGTAAACGGGAAGGGATTTGGGATTGGGATTGTGTACGGTGGGAGTGAACGGGAAGGGGTTTGGGTGCATTGGGATTGTTTACGGTGGGAGTGAAGGGGAAGGGGTTTGGGTCCATTGGGATTGTGTACGGTGGGAGTGAAGGGGAAGGGGGTTGGGTCCATTGGGATTGTGTACGGTGGGAGTGAACGGGAAGGGGATTGGGTCAATTGCGATTGTGTACGGTGGGAGTGAACAGGAAGGGGTTTGGGTCCATTGGGATCGTGTACAGTGGGATTGAAGGGGAAGGGGTTTGGGATTGGGATTGTGTACAGTGGGAGTGAAGGGGATGGGGAAGGGGTCCATTGCGATTGTGTACGGTGGGAGTGAACAGGAAGGGGTTTGGGTCCATTGGGATTGTGTACAGTGGGAGTGAAGGGGAAGGGGTTTGGGTCCATTGGGATTGTGTACAGTGGGAGTGAAGGGGAAGGGGTTTGTGTCCATTGGGATTTTGTACGGTGGGAGTGAAGGGGAAGGGGTTTGGGTCCATTGGGATTGTGTACGGTGGGAGTGAACGGGAAGGGGTTTGGGTCCATTGGGATTGTGTACGGTGGGAGTGAACGGGAAGGTGTTTGGGTCGATTGGAATTGTGTACGGTTGGGGTGATGGGGTAGGTGTTTGGGACTGGGATTGTGTACGGTGTGAGTGAAGGGGAGGGGGTTTGTGTCCATTGGGATTGTGTACAGTAGGAGTGAAGGGGAAGGGTTTTGGGTTTTGGATTGTGTACGGTGGGCGTGAACGGGATCGGGTTTGGGTCCATTGTGATTGTGTACGGTGGGAGTGAACACGAAGGGATTTGGGTCCATTGCGATTGTGTACGGTGGGAGTGAACGGGAAGGGGTTTGGGTCCAGTGGGATTGTTTACAGAGGGAGTGAACGGGAAGGTGTTTGGGTCCATTGCGATTGTGTACGGTGGGAGTGAACGGGATGAGTTTTGGGTCCATTAGGATTGTGTACAGTGGGAGTGATTGGGAAGGGGTTTGGGTCCATTGGGATTGTGTACAGTGGGAGTGAATGGGAAGGGGTTTGGGTCCATGGAGATTGTGTACAGTGGGTGTAAACGGGAAGGGATTTGGGATTGGGATTGTGTACGGTGGGAGTGAACGGGAAGGGGTTTGGGTGCATTGGGATTGTTTACGGTGGGAGTGAAGGGGAAGGGGTTTGGGTCCATTGGGATTGTGTACGGTGGGTGTGAAGGGGAAGGGGGTTGGGTCCATTGGGATTGTGTACGGTGGGAGTGAACGGGAAGGGGATTGGGTCAATTGCGATTGTGTACGGTGGGAGTGAACAGGAAGGGGTTTGGGTCCATTGGGATTGTGTACAGTGGGATTGAAGGGGAAGGGGTTTGGGATTGGGATTGTGTACAGTGGGAGTGAAGGGGATGGGGAAGGGGTCCATTGCGATTGTGTACGGTGGGAGTGAACAGGAAGGGGTTTGGGTCCATTGGGATTGTGTACAGTGGGAGTGAAGGGGAAGGGGTTTGGGTCCATTGGGATTGTGTACAGTGGGAGTGAAGGGGAAGGGGTTTGTGTCCATTGGGATTTTGTACGGTGGGAGTGAAGGGGAAGGGGTTTGGGTCCATTGGGATTGTGTACGGTGGGAGTGAACGGGAAGGGGTTTGGGTCCATTGGGATTGTGTACGGTGGGAGTGAACGGGAAGGTGTTTGGGTCGATTGGAATTGTGTACGGTTGGGGTGATGGGGAAGGTGTTTGGGACTGGGATTGTGTACGGTGTGAGTGAAGGGGAGGGGGTTTGTGTCCATTGGGATTGTGTACAGTAGGAGTGAAGGGGAAGGGTTTTGGGTTTTGGATTGTGTACGGTGGGCGTGAACGGGATCGGGTTTGGGTCCATTGTGATTGTGTACGGTGGGAGTGAACACGAAGGGATTTGGGTCCATTGCGATTGTGTACGGTGGGAGTGAACGGGAAGGGGTTTGGGTCCAGTGGGATTGTTTACAGAGGGAGTGAACGGGAAGGTGTTTGGGTCCATTGCGATTGTGTACGGTGGGAGTGAACGGGATGAGTTTTGGGTCCATTAGGATTGTGTACAGTGGGAGTGATTGGGAAGGGGTTTGGGTCCATTGGGATTGTGTACAGTGGGAGTGAATGGGAAGGGGTTTGGGTCCATGGAGATTGTGTACAGTGGGTGTAAACGGGAAGGGATTTGGGATTGGGATTGTGTACGGTGGGAGTGAACGGGAAGGGGTTTGGGTGCATTGGGATTGTTTACGGTGGGAGTGAAGGGGAAGGGGTTTGGGTCCATTGGGATTGTGTACGGTGGGAGTGAAGGGGAAGGGGGTTGGGTCCATTGGGATTGTGTACGGTGGGAGTGAACGGGAAGGGGATTGGGTCAATTGCGATTGTGTACGGTGGGAGTGAACAGGAAGGGGTTTGGGTCCATTGGGATTGTGTACAGTGGGATTGAAGGGGAAGGGGTTTGGGATTGGGATTGTGTACAGTGGGAGTGAAGGGGATGGGGAAGGGGTCCATTGCGATTGTGTACGGTGGGAGTGAACAGGAAGGGGTTTGGGTCCATTGGGATTGTGTACAGTGGGAGTGAAGGGGAAGGGGTTTGGGTCCATTGGGATTGTGTACAGTGGGAGTGAAGGGGAAGGGGTTTGTGTCCATTGGGATTTTGTACGTTGGGAGTGAAGGGGAAGGGGTTTGGGTCCATTGGGATTGTGTACGGTGGGAGTGAACGGGAAGGGGTTTGGGTCCATTGGGATTGTGTACGGTGGGAGTGAACGGGAAGGTGTTTGGGTCGATTGGAATTGTGTACGGTTGGAGTGATGGGGAAGGTGTTTGGGATTGGGATTGTGTACGGTGGGAGTGAAGGGGAAGCGGTTTGGGTCCATTGGGATGTGTACAGTGGGAGTGAAGGGGAAGGGTTTTGGGATTGGGATTGTGTATGGTGGGAGTGAACGGGAAGGGGTTTGGGTTTTGTATTGTGTACGGTGGGAGTGAACGGGAAGTGGTTTGGGTCCATTGGGATTGTGTACAGTGGGAGTGAAGAGGAAGGGGTTTGCGTCCCTTTTGATTGTGTACGGTGGGAGTGAAGGGGAAGGGGTTTGGGTCCATTGTGATTGTGTACCGTGGGAGTGATGGGGAAGGGGTTTGGGTCCATTGGGATTGTGTACGGTGGGAGTCAAGGGGAAGGGATTTGGGTCCATTGTGATTGTGTACGGTGGGAGTGAACGGGAAGGGGTTTGGGTCCATTGGGATTGTGTACAGAGGGAGTGAACGGGAAGGTGTTTGGGTCCATTGTGATTGTGTACGGTGGGAGTGAACGGGATGAGGTTTGGGTCCATTAGGATTGTGTACAGTGGGAGTGAAGGGGGAAGGGGTTTGGGTGCATTGGGATTGTGTACAGTGGGGGTTAAGGGGAAGGGGTTTGGGTCCTTTGGGATTGTGTACGGTGGGAGTAAACGGGAAGGGGGTTGGGTCCATTGGGATTGTGTACGGTGGGAGTGAACGGGAAGGGGTTTGGGTCCATTGCGATTGTGTACGGTGGGAGTGAACGGGAAGGGGTTTGGGTCCATTTGGATTGTGTACAGTGGGAGTGAAGGGGACGGGGTTTGGGATTGGGATTGTGTACAGTGGGAGTGAAGGGTAAGGGGAAGGGTAACATTGCGATTGTGTACAGTGGGAGTGAAGGGGAAGGGGTTTGGGTCCATTGGGATTGTGTATGGTGGGAATGAAGCGGAAGGTGTTTGTGTCCATTGAGTACGGTGGGATTGAAGGGGAAGGGGTTTGGGTCCATTGGGATTGTGTACGGTGGGAGTGAACGGGAAGGGGTTTGGGATTGGGATTGTGTACGGTGGGAGTGAAGGGGAAGGGGTTTGGATCCATTAGGATTGTGTACGGTGGGAGTGTACGGGAAGGGTTTTGGGTCCATTGCGATTGTGTACAGTGGGAGTGAACGGGAAGGGGTTTGGGTCCATTACGATTGTTTACGGTGGGAGTGAAAGGGAAGGAGTTTGGGTCCCTTGGGATTGTGTACAGCGGGAGTGAAGGGGAAGGGGTTTGTGTCCATTGGGATTGTGTACGGTGGGAGTGAAGGGGAATAGGTTTGGGTCCATTGGGATTGTGTACGGTGGGAGTGAACGGGAAGTGGTTTGGGTCCATTGGGATTGTGTACGGTGGGAATGTACGGGAAGGGGTTTGGGTCCATTGGAATTGTGTACGGTGGGAGTGAACACGAAGGGGTTTGGGTCCATTGGGATTGTGTACAGTGGGAGTGAATGGGAAGGGGTTTGGGTCCATGGAGATTGTGTGCAGTGGGAGTTAACGGGAAGGGATTTGGGATTGGGATTGTGTACGGTGGGAGTGAACGGGAAGGGGTTTGGGTGCATTGGGATTGTTTACGGTGGGAGTGAAGGGGAAGGGGTTTGGGTCCATTGGGATTGTGTATGGTGGGAGTGAATGGGAAGGGGGTTGGGTCCATTGGGATTGTGTACGGTGGGAGTGAACGGGAAGGGGTTTGGGTCCATTGCGATTGTGTACGGTGGGAGTGAACGGGAAGGGGTTTGGGTCCATTCGGATTGTGTACAGTGGGAGTGAAGGGGAAGGGGTTTGGGATTGGGATTGTGTACAGTGGGAGTGAAGGAAAAGGGGAAGGGTAACATTGCGATAGTGTACAGTGGGAGTGAACAGGAAGGGGTTTGGGTCCATTGGGATTGTGTACAGTGGGAGTGAAGGGGAAGGGGTTTGTGTCCATTGGGATTTTGTACGTTGGGAGTGAAGGGGAAGGGGTTTGGGTCCATTGGGATTGTGTACGGTGGGAGTGAACGGGAAGGGGTTTGGGTCCATTGGGATTGTGTACGGTGGGAGTGAACGGGAAGGTGTTTGGGTCGATTGGAATTGTGTACGGTTGGAGTGATGGGGAAGGTGTTTGGGATTGGGATTGTGTACGGTGGGAGTGAAGGGGAAGCGGTTTGGGTCCATTGGGATGTGTACAGTGGGAGTGAAGGGGAAGGGTTTTGGGATTGGGATTGTGTATGGTGGGAGTGAACGGGAAGGGGTTTGGGTTTTGTATTGTGTACGGTGGGAGTGAACGGGAAGTGGTTTGGGTCCATTGGGATTGTGTACAGTGGGAGTGAAGAGGAAGGGGTTTGCGTCCCTTTTGATTGTGTACGGTGGGAGTGAAGGGGAAGGGGTTTGGGTCCATTGTGATTGTGTACCGTGGGAGTGATGGGGAAGGGGTTTGTGTCCATTGGGATTGTGTACGGTGGGAGTCAAGGGGAAGGGATTTGGGTCCATTGTGATTGTGTACGGTGGGAGTGAACGGGAAGGGGTTTGGGTCCATTGGGATTGTGTACAGAGGGAGTGAACGGGAAGGTGTTTGGGTCCATTGTGATTGTGTACGGTGGGAGTGAACGGGATGAGGTTTGGGTCCATTAGGATTGTGTACAGTGGGAGTGAAGGGGGAAGGGGTTTGGGTGCATTGGGATTGTGTACAGTGGGGGTTAAGGGGAAGGGGTTTGGGTCCTTTGGGATTGTGTACGGTGGGAGTAAACGGGAAGGGGGTTGGGTCCATTGGGATTGTGTACGGTGGGAGTGAACGGGAAGGGGTTTGGGTCCATTGCGATTGTGTACGGTGGGAGTGAACGGGAAGGGGTTTGGGTCCATTCGGATTGTGTACAGTGGGAGTGAAGGGGACGGGGTTTGGGATTGGGATTGTGTACAGTGGGAGTGAAGGGGAAGGGGAAGGGTAACATTGCGATTGTGTACAGTGGGAGTGAAGGGGAAGGGGTTTGGGTCCATTGGGATTGTGTATGGTGGGAATGAAGCGGAAGGTGTTTGTGTCCATTGAGTACGGTGGGATTGAAGGGGAAGGGGTTTGGGTCCATTGGGATTGTGTACGGTGGGAGTGAACGGGAAGGGGTTTGGGATTGGGATTGTGTACGGTGGGAGTGAAGGGGAAGGGGTTTTGATCCATTAGGATTGTGTACGGTGGGAGTGTACGGGAAGGGTTTTGGGTCCATTGCGATTGTGTACAGTGGGAGTGAACGGGAAGGGGTTTGGGTCCATTACGATTGTTTACGGTGGGAGTGAAAGGGAAGGAGTTTGGGTCCCTTGGGATTGTGTACAGCGGGAGTGAAGGGGAAGGGGTTTGTGTCCATTGGGATTGTGTACGGTGGGAGTGAAGGGGAATAGGTTTGGGTCCATTGGGATTGTGTACGGTGGGAGTGAACGGGAAGTGGTTTGGGTCCATTGGGATTGTGTACGGTGGGAATGTACGGGAAGGGGTTTGGGTCCATTGGAATTGTGTACGGTGGGAGTGAACACGAAGGGGTTTGGGTCCATTGGGATTGTGTACAGTGGGAGTGAATGGGAAGGGGTTTGGGTCCATGGAGATTGTGTGCAGTGGGAGTTAACGGGAAGGGATTTGGGATTGGGATTGTGTACGGTGGGAGTGAACGGGAAGGGGTTTGGGTGCATTGGGATTGTTTACGGTGGGAGTGAAGGGGAAGGGGTTTGGGTCCATTGGGATTGTGTATGGTGGGAGTGAATGGGAAGGGGGTTGGGTCCATTGGGATTGTGTACGGTGGGAGTGAACGGGAAGGGGTTTGGGTCCATTGCGATTGTGTACGGTGGGAATGAACGGGAAGGGGTTTGGGTCCATTCGGATTGTGTACAGTGGGAGTGAAGGGGAAGGGGTTTGGGATTGGGATTGTGTACAGTGGGAGTGAAGGAAAAGGGGAAGGGTAACATTGCGATAGTGTACAGTGGGAGTGAACAGGAAGGGGTTTGGGTCCATTGGGATTGTGTACAGTGGGAGTGAAGGGGAAGGGGTTTGGGATTGGGATTGTGTACAGTGGGAGTGAAGGGGACGGGGTTTGGGTCCTTTGGGATTGTGTACGGTGGGAGTTAAAGGGAAGGGGTTTGGGTCCATTGTGATTGTGTACAGTGGGAGTGAAGGGGAAGTGGTTTGGGTCCATTGGGATTGTGGACAGTGGGAGTGATGGGGAAGTGGTTTGTGTCCATTGGGATTTTGTACGGTGGGAGTGAAGGGGAAGGGGTTTGGGTCCATTGGGAATTTGTACGGTGGGAGTGTAGGGGAAGGGGT
The DNA here is from genome assembly GCF_017639515.1 of Carcharodon carcharias. NCBI lineage: Eukaryota > Metazoa > Chordata > Chondrichthyes > Lamniformes > Lamnidae > Carcharodon > Carcharodon carcharias. The sequence continues at coordinate 384,979 of NW_024470628.1, read as the reverse complement.
TTGGGTCCATTGGCATTGTGTACGGTGGGAGTGAACCAGAAGGGGTTTGGGTCCATTGGGATTGTGTACGGTGGGAGTGAACGGGAATGTGTTTGTGTCGATTGGAATTGTGTACGGTTGGAGCGATGGGGAAGGTGTTTGGGATTGGGATTGTGTACGGTGGGAGTGAAGGGGAAGGGGTTTGGGTCCATTGGGATTGTGTACAGTGGGAGTGAAGGGGAAGGGTTTTGGGATTGGGATTGTGTACGGTGGGAGTGAACGGGAAGGGGTTTGGGTTTGGGATTGTGTACGGTGGGAGTGAACGGGAAGGTGTTTGGGTCCATTGCGATTGTGTACAGTGGGAGTGAATGGGCAGGGGTTGGGTCCATTGCGATTGTTTACGGTGGGAGTGAAAGGGAAGGGGTTTGGGTCCCTTGGGATTGTGTACGGTGGGAGTGAACAGGAAGGGGTTTGGGTCCATTGGGATTGTGTACGGTGGGAGTGAACGGGAAGGGGTTTGGGATTGGGATTGTGTTCGGTGGGAGTGAAGGGGAAGGGGTTTGGATCCATTAGGTTTGTGTACAGTGGGAGTGAAGGGGAAGGGGTTTGGGTCCATTGGGATTGTGTACAGTGGGAGTGAAGGGGAAGGGGTTTGTGTCTATTGGAATTGTGTACGGTGGGAGTGAAGGGGAAGGGGTTTAGTTCCATTGGGATTATGTACGGTGGGAGTGAACAGGAAGTGGTTTGGGTCCATTGGGATTGTGTACGGTGGGAGTAAACGGGAAGTGGTTTGGGTCCATTGGGATTGTGTACGGTGGGAGTGTACGGAAAGGGGTTTGGGTCCATTGGAATTGTGTACGGTGGGAGTGAACAGGAAGGGGTTTGGGTCCATTGGGATTGTGTACAGTGGAAGTGAATGGGAAGGGTTTTGGGTCCATGGAGATTTTGTACAGTGGGAGTAAACAGGAAGGGATTTGGGATTGTGATTGTGTACGTTGGGAGTGAACGGGAAGGGGTTTGGGTGCATTGGGATTTTTTAGTTTGGGAGTGAAGGGGAAGCGGTTTGGGTCCATTGGGATTGTGTATGGTGGGAGTGAAGGGGAAGGGGGTTGGGTCCATTGGGATTGTGTACGGTGGGAGTGAAGGGGAAGGGGTTTGGGTCCATTGGGATTGTGTACGGTGGGAGTAAACGGGAAGGGTTTTGGATCCATTGGGATTGTGTACAGTGGGAATGAACGGGAAGGGGTTTGGATCCATTGGGATTGTGTACAGTGGGAGTGAAGGGGAAGGGGTTTGGGTCCATTAGGATGGTGGACAGTGGGAGTGAACGGGAAGGGGTTTGGGTCCATTGGGATTGTGTACGGTGGGAGTGAAGGGGAAGGGGTTTGTATCCATTGGAATTGTGTACGGTGGGAGTGAAGGGGAAGGGGTTTGGGTCCATTGGGATTGTGTACGGTGGGAGTGAACGGGAAGGGGTTTGGGATTGGGATTGTGTACGGTGGGAGTGAAGGCGAAGGGGTTTGGATCCATTAGCATTGTGTACAGTGTGAGTGAACGGGAAGGGTTTTGGGTCCATTCGGATTGTGTACAGTGGGAGTGAAGGGGAAGTGGTTTGGGATTGGGATTGTGTACAGTTGGAGTGAAGGGGAAGGGGAAGGGGTCCATTGCGATTGTGTACGGTGGGAGTGAACAGGAAGGGGTTTGGGTCCATTGGGATTGTGTACAGTGGGAGTGAAGGGGAAGGGGTATGGGATTGGGATTGTGTACAGTGGGAGTGAAGGGGAAGGGGTTTGGGTCCATTGGGATTGTGTACAGTGGGAGTGAACGGGAAGGGGTTTGGGTCCATTGAGATTGTGTACGGTGGGAGTGAAAGGGAAGGGGTTTGGGTCCATTGGGATTGTGTACAGTGGGAGTGAAGGGGAAGGGGTTTGGGTCCATTGGGATTGTGTACAGTGGGAGTGATGGGGAAGGGGTTTGTGTCCATTGGGATTTTGTACGGTGGGAGTGAAGGGGAAGGAGTTTGGGTCCATTGGGATTGTGTACGGTGGGAGTGAACGGGAAGGGGTTTGGGTCCATTGGGATTGTGTACGGTGGGAGTGAACGGGAATGTGTTTGGGTCGATTGGAATTGTGTACGGTTGGAGTGATGGGGAATGTGTTTGGGATTGGGATTGTGTACGGTGGGATTGAAGGGGAAGGGGTTTGGGTCCATTGGGATTGTGTACAGTGGGAGTGAAGGGGAAGGTTTTTGGGATTGGGATCGTGTACGGTGGGAGTGAACGGGAAGGGGTTTGGGTTTGGGATTGTGTACGGTGGGAGTGAACGGGAAGGGGTTTGGGTCCATTGGGATTGTGTACAGTGCGAGTGAAGAGGAAGGGGTTTTGGTCCCTTGGGATTGTGTACGGTGGGAGTGAAGGGGAAGGTTTTTGGGATTGGGATCGTGTACGGTGGGAGTGAACGGGAAGGGGTTTGGGTTTGGGATTGTGTACGGTGGGAGTGAACGGGAAGGGGTTTGGGTCCATTGGGATTGTGTACAGTGCGAGTGAAGAGGAAGGGGTTTTGGTCCCTTGGGATTGTGTACGGTGGGAGTGAACACGAAGGGATTTGGGTCCATTGTGATTGTGTACAGTGGGAGTGAATGGGAAGGGGTTTGGGTCCATGAAGATTATGTACAGTGGGAGTAAACGTGAAGGGATTTGGGATTGGGATTGTGTACGGTGGGAGTGAAGGGGAAGGGGTTTGGGTGCATTGGGATTGTTTACGGTGGGAGTGAAGGGGTAGGGGTTTGGGTCCATTGGGATTGTGTATTGTGGGAGTGAAGCGGAAGGGGGTTGGGTCCATTGGGATTGTGTACGGTGGGAGTGAACGGGAAGGGGTTTGGGTCCATTGCGATTGTGTACGGTGGGAGTGAACGGGAAGGGGTTTGGGTCCATAGGTATTCTGTACAGTGGGATTGAAGGGGAAGGGGTTTGGGATTGGGATTGTGTACAGTGGGAGTGAAGGGGAAGGGGAAGGGGGCCATTGCGATTGTGTACAATGGGAGTGAACAGGAAGGGGTTTGGGTCCATTGGGATTGTGTACAGTGGGAGTGAAGGGGAAGGGGTTTGGGATTGGGATTGTGTACAGTGGGAGTGTAGGGGAAGGGGTTTGGGTCCATTGGGATTGTGTACAGTGGGAATGAACGGGAAGGGGTTTGGGTCCATTGCGATTGTGTACGGTGGGAGTGAAAGGGAAGGGGTTTGGGTCCATTGGGATTGTGTACAGTGGGAGTGAAGGGGAAGGGGTTTGGGTCCATTGGGATTGTGTACAGTGGGAGTGAAGGGGAAGGGGTTTGTGTCCATTGGGATTTTGTACGGTGGGAGTGAAGGGGAAGGGGTTTGGGTCCATTGGGATTGTGTACGGTGGGAGTGAACAGGAAGGGGTTTGGGTCCATTGGAATTGTGTACGGTGGGAGTGAACGGGAATGTGTTTGGGTCGATTGGAATTTTGTACGGTTGGAGTGATGGGGAAGGTGTTTGGGATTGGAATTGTGTACGGTGGGAGTGAAGGGGAAGGGGTTTGGGTCCATTGGGATTGTGTACAGTGGGAGTGAAGGGGAAGGGTTTTGGGATTGGGATTGTGTATGGTGGTAGTGAACGGGAAGGGGTTTGGGTTTGGGATTGTGTACGGTGGGAGTGAACGGGAAGGGGTTTTGGTCCATTGGGATTGTGTACCGTGGGAGTGATGGGGAAAGTGTTTGGGTCCATTGCGATTGTGTACGGTGGGAGTGAACTGGATGAGGTTTGGGTCCATTGGGATTGCGTACATTGGGAGTGAAGTGGAAGGGGTTTGGGTGCATTGGGATTGTGTACAGTGGGAGTTAAGGGGAAGGGGTTTGGGTCCTTTGGGATTGTGTACGGTGGGAGTGAACGGGAAGGGGTTTGGGTCCATTGGGATTGTGTACAGTGGGAGTGAACGGGAAGGGGTTTGTGTCCATTAGGATGGTGTACAGTGGGAGTGAACTGGAAGGGGTTTGGGTCCATTGGGATTGTGTATGGTGGGAATGAAGCGGAAGGTGTTTGTGTCCAATGTGTACGGTGGGAGTGAAGGGGAAGGGGTTTGGGTCCATTGGGATTGTGTACGGTGGGAGTAAACGGGAAGGGGTTTGGATCCATTGGGATTGTGTACATTGGGAGTGAACGGGAAGGGATTTGGATCCATTGGGATTGTGTACAGTGGGAGTGAAGGGGAAGGGGTTTGGGTCCATTAGGATGGTGGACAGTGGGAGTGAACGGGAAGGGGTTTGGCTCCATTGGGATTGTGTACGGTGGGAGTGAAGGGGAAGGGGTTTGTGTCCATTGGAATTGTGTACGGTGGGAGTGAAGGGGAAGGGGTTTGGGTCCATTGGGATTGTTTACGGTCGGAGTGAAGGGGAAGGGGTTTGGGTCCATTGGGATTGTGTATGGTGGGAGTGAAGGGTAAGGGGGTTGGGTCCATTGGGATTGTGTACGGTTGGAGTGATGGGGAATGTGTTTGGGATTGGGATTGTGTACGGTGGGATTGAAGGGGAAGGGGTTTGGGTCCATTGGGATTGTGTACAGTGGGAGTGAAGGGGAAGGTTTTTGGGATTGGGATCGTGTACGGTGGGAGTGAACGGGAAGGGGTTTGGGTTTGGGATTGTGTACGGTGGGAGTGAACGGGAAGGGGTTTGGGTCCATTGGGATTGTGTACAGTGCGAGTGAAGAGGAAGGGGTTTTGGTCCCTTGGGATTGTGTACGGTGGGAGTGAAGGGGAAGGTTTTTGGGATTGGGATCGTGTACGGTGGGAGTGAACGGGAAGGGGTTTGGGTTTGGGATTGTGTACGGTGGGAGTGAACGGGAAGGGGTTTGGGTCCATTGGGATTGTGTACAGTGCGAGTGAAGAGGAAGGGGTTTTGGTCCCTTGGGATTGTGTACGGTGGGAGTGAACACGAAGGGATTTGGGTCCATTGTGATTGTGTACAGTGGGAGTGAATGGGAAGGGGTTTGGGTCCATGAAGATTATGTACAGTGGGAGTAAACGTGAAGGGATTTGGGATTGGGATTGTGTACGGTGGGAGTGAAGGGGAAGGGGTTTGGGTGCATTGGGATTGTTTACGGTGGGAGTGAAGGGGTAGGGGTTTGGGTCCATTGGGATTGTGTATTGTGGGAGTGAAGCGGAAGGGGGTTGGGTCCATTGGGATTGTGTACGGTGGGAGTGAACGGGAAGGGGTTTGGGTCCATTGCGATTGTGTACGGTGGGAGTGAACGGGAAGGGGTTTGGGTCCATAGGTATTCTGTACAGTGGGATTGAAGGGGAAGGGGTTTGGGATTGGGATTGTGTACAGTGGGAGTGAAGGGGAAGGGGAAGGGGGCCATTGCGATTGTGTACAATGGGAGTGAACAGGAAGGGGTTTGGGTCCATTGGGATTGTGTACAGTGGGAGTGAAGGGGAAGGGGTTTGGGATTGGGATTGTGTACAGTGGGAGTGTAGGGGAAGGGGTTTGGGTCCATTGGGATTGTGTACAGTGGGAATGAACGGGAAGGGGTTTGGGTCCATTGCGATTGTGTACGGTGGGAGTGAAAGGGAAGGGGTTTGGGTCCATTGGGATTGTGTACAGTGGGAGTGAAGGGGAAGGGGTTTGGGTCCATTGGGATTGTGTACAGTGGGAGTGAAGGGGAAGGGGTTTGTGTCCATTGGGATTTTGTACGGTGGGAGTGAAGGGGAAGGGGTTTGGGTCCATTGGGATTGTGTACGGTGGGAGTGAACAGGAAGGGGTTTGGGTCCATTGGAATTGTGTACGGTGGGAGTGAACGGGAATGTGTTTGGGTCGATTGGAATTTTGTACGGTTGGAGTGATGGGGAAGGTGTTTGGGATTGGAATTGTGTACGGTGGGAGTGAAGGGGAAGGGGTTTGGGTCCATTGGGATTGTGTACAGTGGGAGTGAAGGGGAAGGGTTTTGGGATTGGGATTGTGTATGGTGGTAGTGAACGGGAAGGGGTTTGGGTTTGGGATTGTGTACGGTGGGAGTGAACGGGAAGGGGTTTTGGTCCATTGGGATTGTGTACCGTGGGAGTGATGGGGAAAGTGTTTGGGTCCATTGCGATTGTGTACGGTGGGAGTGAACTGGATGAGGTTTGGGTCCATTGGGATTGCGTACATTGGGAGTGAAGTGGAAGGGGTTTGGGTGCATTGGGATTGTGTACAGTGGGAGTTAAGGGGAAGGGGTTTGGGTCCTTTGGGATTGTGTACGGTGGGAGTGAACGGGAAGGGGTTTGGGTCCATTGGGATTGTGTACAGTGGGAGTGAACGGGAAGGGGTTTGTGTCCATTAGGATGGTGTACAGTGGGAGTGAACTGGAAGGGGTTTGGGTCCATTGGGATTGTGTATGGTGGGAATGAAGCGGAAGGTGTTTGTGTCCAATGTGTACGGTGGGAGTGAAGGGGAAGGGGTTTGGGTCCATTGGGATTGTGTACGGTGGGAGTAAACGGGAAGGGGTTTGGATCCATTGGGATTGTGTACATTGGGAGTGAACGGGAAGGGATTTGGATCCATTGGGATTGTGTACAGTGGGAGTGAAGGGGAAGGGGTTTGGGTCCATTAGGATGGTGGACAGTGGGAGTGAACGGGAAGGGGTTTGGCTCCATTGGGATTGTGTACGGTGGGAGTGAAGGGGAAGGGGTTTGTGTCCATTGGAATTGTGTACGGTGGGAGTGAAGGGGAAGGGGTTTGGGTCCATTGGGATTGTTTACGGTCTGAGTGAAGGGGAAGGGGTTTGGGTCCATTGGGATTGTGTATGGTGGGAGTGAAGGGTAAGGGGGTTGGGTCCATTGGGATTGTGTACGGTGGGAGTGAACGTGAGGGGGTTTGGGTCCATTGCGATTGTGTACGGTGGGAGTGAACGGGAAGGGGTTTGGGTCCATTCGGATTGTGTACAGTGGGAGTGAAGGGAAAGGGGTTTGGGATTGGGATTGTGTACAGTGGGAGTGAAGGGGAAGGGGAAGGGGTCCATTGCGATTGTGTACGGTGGGAGTGAAAAGGAAGGGGTTTGGGTCCATTGGGATTGTGTACAGTGGGAGTGAAGGGGAAGGGGTTTGGGATTGGGATTGTGTACAGTGGGAGTTAAGGGGAAGGGGTTTGGGTCCATTGGGATTGTGTACAGTGGGAGTGAACGGGAAGGGGTTTGGGTCCATTGAGATTGTGTACGGTGGGAGTGAAAGGGAAGGGGTTTGGGTCCATTGGGATTGTGTACAGTGGGAGTGAAGGGGAAGGGGTTTGGGTCCATTGAGATTGTGTACAGTGGGAGTGATGGGGAAGGGGTTTGTGTCCATTGGGATTTTGTACGGTGGGAGTGAAGGGGAAGGAGTTTGGGTCCATTGGGATTGTGTACGGTGGGAGTGAACGGGAAGGGGTTTGGGTCCATTGGGATTGTGTACGGTGGGAGTGAACGGGAATGTGTTTGGGTCGATTGGAATTGTGTACGGTTGGAGTGATGGGGAAGGTGTTTGGGATTGGGATTGTGTACGGTGGGAGTGAAGGGGAAGGGGTTTGGGTCCATTGGGATTGTGCACAGTGGGAGTGAAGGGGAAGGGGTTTGGGTCCATTGCGATTGTGTACGGTGGGAGTGAACGGGAAGGTGTTTGGGTTTGGGATTGTGTACGGTGGGAGTGAACGGGAAGGGGTTTGGGTTCATTGGGATTGTGTACAGTGCGAGTGAAGAGGAAGGGGATTGGGTCCCTTGGGATTGTTTACGGTGGGAGTGAAGGGGAAGGGGTTTGGGTCCATTGTGATTGTGTACCGTGGGAGTGATGGGGAAGGGGTTTGGGTCCATTGGAATTGTGTACGGTGGGAGTGAACACGAAGGGATTTGGGTCCATTGCGATTGTGTACAGTGGGAGTGAATGGGAAGGGGTTTGGGTCCATGGAGATTATGTACAGTCGGAGTAAACGTGAAGGGATTTGGGATTGGGATTGTGTACGGTGGGAGTGAAGGGGAAGGGGTTTGGGTGCATTGGGATTGTGTAGGGTGGGAGTGAAGGGGAAGGGGTTTGGGTCCATTGGGATTGTGTATGGTGGGAGTGAAGGGGAAGGGGGTTGGGTCCATTGGGATTGTGTACGGTGGGAGTGAACGGGAAGGGGTTTGGGTCCATTGCGATTGTGTACGGTGGGAGTGAACGGGAAGGGGTTTGGGTCCATAGGGATTCTGTACAGTGGGATTGAAGGGGAAGGGGTTTGGGATTGAGATTGTGTACAGTGGGAGTGAAGGGGAAGGGGAAGGGGGCCATTGCAATTGTGTACGATGGGAGTGAACAGGAAGGGGTTTGGGTCCATTGGGATTGTGTACAGTGGGAGTGAAGGGGAAGGGGTTTGGGATTGGGATTGTGTACAGTGGGAGTGTAGGGGAAGGGGTTTGGGTCCATTGTGATTGTGTACTGTGGGAATGAACGGGAAGGGGTTTGGGTCCATTGCGATTGTGTACGGTGGGAGTGAAAGGGAAGGGGTTTGGGTCCATTGGGATTGTGTACAATGGGAGTGAAGGGGAAGGGGTTTGGGTCCATTGGGATTGTGTACAGTGGGAGTGAAGGGGAAGGGGTTTGTGTCCATTGGGATTGTGTACGGTGGGAGTGAACGGGAAGGGGTTTGGGTCCATTGGGATTGTGTACAGTGGGAGTGAAGGGGAAGGGGTTTGGGTCCATTGGGATTGTGTACAGTGGGCGTGATGGGGAAGGGATTTGTGTCCATTGGGATTTTGTACGGCGGGAGTGAAGGGGAAGGAGTTTGGGTCCATTGGGATTGTGTACGGTGGGAGTGAACGGGAAGGGGTTTGGGTCCATTGGGATTGTGTACGGTGGGAGTGAACGGGAATGTGTTTGGGTCGATTGGAATTTTGTACGGTTGGAGTGATGGGGAAGGTGTTTGGGATTGGGATTGTGTACGGTGGGAGTGAAGGGGAAGGGGTTTGGGTCCATTGGGATTGTGCACAGTGGGAGTGAAGGGGAAGGGTTTTGGGATTAGGATTGTGTACGGTGGGAGTGAACGGGAAGGTGTTTGGGTTTGGGATTGTGTACGGTAGGAGTGAACGGGAAGGGGTTTGGGTCCATTGGGATTGTGTACAGTGCGAGTGAAGAGGAAGGGGTTTGGGTCCCTTGGGATTGTTTACGGTGGGAGTGAAGGGGAAGGGGTTTGGGTCCATTGTGATTGTGTACCGTGGGAGTGATGGGGAAGGGGTTTGGGTCCATTGGAATTGTGTACGGTGGGAGTGAACACGAAGGGATTTGGGTCCATTGCGATTGTGTACAGTGGGAGTGAATGGGAAGGGGTTTGGGTCCATGGAGATTATGTACAGTCGGAGTAAACGTGAAGGGCTTTGGGATTGGGATTGTGTACGGTGGGAGTGAAGGGGAAGGGGTTTGGGTGCAGTGGGATTGTGTACGGTGGGAGTAAACGGGAAGGGGTTTGGATCCATTGGGATTGTGTACATTGGGAGTGAACGGGAAGGGATTTGGATCCATTGGGATTGTGTACAGTGGGAGTGAAGGGGAAGGGGTTTGGGTCCATTAGGATGGTGGACAGTGGGAGTGAACGGGAAGGGGTTTGGCTCCATTGGGATTGTGTACGGTGGGAGTGAAGGGGAAGGGGTTTGTGTCCATTGGAATTGTGTACGGTGGGAGTGAAGGGGAAGGGGTTTGGGTCCATTGGGATTGTTTACGGTCGGAGTGAAGGGGAAGGGGTTTGGGTCCATTGGGATTGTGTATGGTGGGAGTGAAGGGTAAGGGGGTTGGGTCCATTGGGATTGTGTACGGTGGGAGTGAACGTGAGGGGGTTTGGGTCCATTGCGATTGTGTACGGTGGGAGTGAACGGGAAGGGGTTTGGGTCCATTCGGATTGTGTACAGTGGGAGTGAAGGGAAAGGGGTTTGGGATTGGGATTGTGTACAGTGGGAGTGAAGGGGAAGGGGAAGGGGTCCATTGCGATTGTGTACGGTGGGAGTGAAAAGGAAGGGGTTTGGGTCCATTGGGATTGTGTACAGTGGGAGTGAAGGGGAAGGGGTTTGGGATTGGGATTGTGTACAGTGGGAGTTAAGGGGAAGGGGTTTGGGTCCATTGGGATTGTGTACAGTGGGAGTGAACGGGAAGGGGTTTGGGTCCATTGAGATTGTGTACGGTGGGAGTGAAAGGGAAGGGGTTTGGGTCCATTGGGATTGTGTACAGTGGGAGTGAAGGGGAAGGGGTTTGGGTCCATTGGGATTGTGTACAGTGGGAGTGATGGGGAAGGGGTTTGTGTCCATTGGGATTTTGTACGGTGGGAGTGAAGGGGAAGGAGTTTGGGTCCATTGGGATTGTGTACGGTGGGAGTGAACGGGAAGGGGTTTGGGTCCATTGGGATTGTGTACGGTGGGAGTGAACGGGAATGTGTTTGGGTCGATTGGAATTGTGTACGGTTGGAGTGATGGGGAAGGTGTTTGGGATTGGGATTGTGTACGGTGGGAGTGAAGGGGAAGGGGTTTGGGTCCATTGGGATTGTGCACAGTGGGAGTGAAGGGGAAGGGTTTTGGGATTGGGATTGTGTACGGTGGGAGTGAACGGGAAGGTGTTTGGGTTTGGGATTGTGTACGGTGGGAGTGAACGGGAAGGGGTTTGGGTCCATTGGGATTGTGTACAGTGCGAGTGAAGAGGAAGGGGATTGGGTCCCTTGGGATTGTTTACGGTGGGAGTGAAGGGGAAGGGGTTTGGGTCCATTGTGATTGTGTACCGTGGGAGTGATGGGGAAGGGGTTTGGGTCCATTGGAATTGTGTACGGTGGGAGTGAACACGAAGGGATTTGGGTCCATTGCGATTGTGTACAGTGGGAGTGAATGGGAAGGGGTTTGGGTCCATGGAGATTATGTACAGTCGGAGTAAACGTGAAGGGATTTGGGATTGGGATTGTGTACGGTGGGAGTGAAGGGGAAGGGGTTTGGGTGCATTGGGATTGTGTATGGTGGGAGTGAAGGGGAAGGGGTTTGGGTCCATTGGGATTGTGTATGGTGGGAGTGAAGGGGAAGGGGGTTGGGTCCATTGGGATTGTGTACGGTGGGAGTGAACGGGAAGGGGTTTGGGTCCATTGCGATTGTGTACGGTGGGAGTGAACGGGAAGGGGTTTGGGTCCATAGGGATTCTGTACAGTGGGATTGAAGGGGAAGGGGTTTGGGATTGAGATTGTGTACAGTGGGAGTGAAGGGGAAGGGGAAGGGGGCCATTGCAATTGTGTACGATGGGAGTGAACAGGAAGGGGTTTGGGTCCATTGGGATTGTGTACAGTGGGAGTGAAGGGGAAGGGGTTTGGGATTGGGATTGTGTACAGTGGGAGTTTAGGGGAAGGGGTTTGGGTCCATTGTGATTGTGTACTGTGGGAATGAACGGGAAGGGGTTTGGGTCCATTGCGATTGTGTACGGTGGGAGTGAAAGGGAAGGGGTTTGGGTCCATTGGGATTGTGTACAATGGGAGTGAAGGGGAAGGGGTTTGGGTCCATTGGGATTGTGTACAGTGGGAGTGAAGGGGAAGGGGTTTGTGTCCATTGGGATTGTGTACGGTGGGAGTGAACGGGAAGGGGTTTGGGTCCATTGGGATTGTGTACAGTGGGAGTGAAGGGGAAGGGGTTTGGGTCCATTGGGATTGTGTACAGTGGGAGTGATGGGGAAGGGATTTGTGTCCATTGGGATTTTGTACGGCGGGAGTGAAGGGGAAGGAGTTTGGGTCCATTGGGATTGTGTACGGTGGGAGTGAACGGGAAGGGGTTTGGGTCCATTGGGATTGTGTACGGTGGGAGTGAACGGGAATGTGTTTGGGTCGATTGGAATTGTGTACGGTTGGAGTGATGGGGAAGGTGTTTGGGATTGGGATTGTGTACGGTGGGAGTGAAGGGGAAGGGGTTTGGGTCCATTGGGATTGTGCACAGTGGGAGTGAAGGGGAAGGGTTTTGGGATTAGGATTGTGTACGGTGGGAGTGAACGGGAAGGTGTTTGGGTTTGGGATTGTGTACGGTAGGAGTGAACGGGAAGGGGTTTGGGTCCATTGGGATTGTGTACAGTGCGAGTGAAGAGGAAGGGGTTTGGGTCCCTTGGGATTGTTTACGGTGGGAGTGAAGGGGAAGGGGTTTGGGTCCATTGTGATTGTGTACCGTGGGAGTGATGGGGAAGGGGTTTGGGTCCATTGGAATTGTGTACGGTGGGAGTGAACACGAAGGGATTTGGGTCCATTGCGATTGTGTACAGTGGGAGTGAATGGGAAGGGGTTTGGGTCCATGGAGATTATGTACAGTCGGAGTAAACGTGAAGGGCTTTGGGATTGGGATTGTGTACGGTGGGAGTGAAGGGGAAGGGGTTTGGGTGCAGTGGGATTGTGTATGGTGGGAGTGAAGGGGAAGGGGTTTGGGTCCATTGGGATTGTGTATGGTGGGAGTGAAGGGGAAGGGGGTTGGGCCCATTGGGATTGTGTACGGTGGGAGTGACCGGGAAGGGGTTTGGGTCCATTGCGATTGTGAACGGTGGGAGTGAACGGGAAGGGGTTTGGGTCCATAGGGATTCTGTACAGTGGGATTGAAGGGGAAGGGGTTTGGGATTGGGATTGTGTACAGTGGGAGTGAAGGGGAAGGGGAAGGGGGCCATTGCAATTGTGTACGATGGGAGTGAACAGGAAGGGGTTTGGGTCCATTGGGATTGTGTACAGTGGGAGTGAAGGGGAAGGGGTTTGGGATTGGGATTGTGTACAGTGGGAGTGTAGGGGAAGGGGTTTGGGTCCATTGTGATTGTGTACAGTGGGAATGAACGGGAAGGGGTTTGGGTCCATTGCGATTGTGTACGGTGGGAGTGAAAGGGAAGGGGTTTGGGTCCATTGGGATTGTGTACAGTGGGAGTGAAGGGGAAGGGGTTTGGGTCCATTGGGATTGTGTACAGTGGGAGTGAAGGGGAAGGGGTTTGTGTCCATTGGGATTGTGTACGGTGGGAGTGAACGGGAAGGGGTTTGGGTCCATTGGCATTGTGTACGGTGGGAGTGAACGGGAAGGTGTTTGGGTCGATTGGAATTGTGTACGGTTGGAGTGATGGGGAAGGTGTTTGGGATTGGGATTGTGTACGGTGGGAGTGAAGGGGAATGGGTTTGGGTCCATTGGGATTGTGTACAGTGGGAGTGAAGGGGAAGGGTTTTGGGATTGGGATTGTGTATGGTGGTAGTGAACGGGAAGGGGTTTGGGTTTGGGATTGTGTACGGTGGGAGTGAACGGGAAGGGGTTTGGGTCCATTGGGATTGTGTACAGTGGGAGTGAAGAGGAAGGGGTTTGGGTCCCTTGGGATTGTTTACGGTGGGTGTGAAGGGGAAGGGGTTTGGGTCCATTGTGATTGTGTACCGTGGGAGTGATGGGGAAGGGGTTTGGGTCCATTGGAATTGTGTACGGTGGGAGTGAACACGAAGGGATTTGGGTCCATTGCGATTGTGTACAGTGGGAGTGAATGGGAAGGGGTTTGGGTCCATGGAGATTATGTACAGTCGGAGTAAACGTGAAGGGATTTGGGATTGGGATTGTGTATGGTGGGAGTGAAGGGGAAGGGGTTTGGGTGCATTGGGATTGTGTATGGTGGGAGTGAAGGGGAAGGGGTTTGGGTCCATTGCGATTGTGTACGGTGGGAGTGAACGGGAAGGGGTTTGGGTCCATAGGGATTCTGTACAGTGGGATTGAAGGGGAAGGGGTTTGGGATTGGGATTGTGTACAGTGGGAGTGAAGGGGAAGGGGAAGGGGGCCATTGCAATTGTGTACGATGGGAGTGAACAGGAAGGGGTTTGGGTCCATTGGGATTGTGTACAGTGGGAGTGAAGGGGAAGGGGTTTGGGATTGGGATTGTGTACAGTGGGAGTGTAGGGGAAGGGGTTTGGGTCCATTGGGATTGTGTTCAGTGGGAATGAACGGGAAGGGGTTTGGGTCCATTGCGATTGTGTACGGTGGGAGTGAAAGGGAAGGGGTTTGGGTCCATTGGGATTGTGTACAGTGGGAGTGAAGGGGAAGGGGTTTGGGTCCATTGGGATTGTGTACAGTGGGAGTGAAGGGGAAGGGGTTTGTGTCCATTGGGATTGTGTACGGTGGGAGTGAACGGGAAGGGGTTTGGGTCCATTGGGATTGTGTACGGTGGGAGTGAACGGGAAGGTGTTTGGGTCGATTGGAATTGTGTACGGTTGGAGTGTTGGGGAAGGTGTTTGGGATTGGGATTGTGTACGGTGGGAGTGAAGGGGAAGGGGTTTGGGTCCATTGGGATTGTGTACAGTGGGAGTGAAGGGGAAGGGTTTTGGGATTGGGATTGTGTATGGTGGTAGTGAACGGGAAGGGGTTTGGGTTTGGGATTGTGTACGGTGGGAGTGAACGGGAAGGGGTTTGGGTCCATTGGGATTGTGTACCGTGGGAGTGATGGGGAAAGTGTTTGGGTCCATTGCGATTGTGTACGGTGGGAGTGAACGGGATGAGGTTTGGGTCCATTGGGATTGCGTACAGTGGGAGTGAAGTGGAAGGGGTTTGGGTGCATTGGGATTGTTTATGGTCGGAGTGAAGGGGAAGGGGTTTGGGTCCATTGGGATTGTGTATGGTGGGAGTGAAGGGGAAGGGGGTTGGGTCCATTGGGATTGTGTACGGTGGGAGTGAACGGGAGGGGGTTTGGGTCCATTGCGATTGTGTACAGTGGGAGTGAAGGGGAAGGGGTTTGGGATTGGGATTGTGTACAGTGGGAGTAAAGGGGAAGGGGAAGGGGTCCATTGCGATTGTGTACGGTGGGAGTGAACAGGAAGGGGTTTGGGTCCATTGGGATTGTGTACAGTGGGAGTGAAGGGGAAGGGGTTTGGGATTGGGATTGTGTACAGTGGGAGTTAAGGGGAAGGGGTTTGGGTCCATTGGGATTGTGTACAGTGGGAGTGAACGGGAAGGGGTTTGGGTCCATTGAGATTGTGTACGGTGGGAGTGAAAGGGAAGGGGTTTGCGTCCATTGGGATTGTGTACAGTGGGAGTGATGGGGAAGGGGTTTGTGTCCATTGGGATTTTGTACGGTGGGAGTGAAGGGGAAGGAGTTTGGGTCCATTGGGATTGTGTACGGTGGGAGTGAACGGGAAGGGGTTTGGGTCGATTGGGATTGTGTACGGTGGGAGTGAACGGGAATGTATTTGGGTCGATTGGAATTGTGTACGGTTGGAGTGATGGGGAAGGTGTTTGGGATTGGGATTGTGTACGGTGGGAGTGAAGGGGAAGGGGTTTGGGTCCATTGGGATTGTGCACAGTGGGAGTGAAGGGGAAGGGTTTTGGGATTGGGATTGTGTACGGTGGGAGTGAACGGGAAGGTGTTTGGGTTTGGGATTGTGTACGGTGGGAGTGAACGGGAAGGGGTTTGGGTCCATTGGGATTGTGTACAGTGCGAGTGAAGAGGAAGGGGTTTGGGTCCCTTGGGATTGTGTACGGTGGGAGTGAAGAGGAAGGGGTTTGGGTCCATTGTGATTGTGTACCGTGGGAGTGATGGGGAAGGGGTTTGGGTCCATTGGAATTGTGTACGGTGGGAGTGAACACGAAGGGATTTGGGTCCATTGCGATTGTGTACAGTGGGAGTGAATGGGAAGGGGTTTGGGTCCATGGAGATTATGTACAGTCGGAGTAAACGTGAAGGGATTTGGGATTGGGATTGTGTACGGTGGGAGTGAAGGGGAAGGGGTTTGGGTGCATTGGGATTGTGTATGGTGGGAGTGAAGGGGAAGGGGTTTGGGTCCATTGGGATTGTGTACGGTGGGAGTGAAGGGGAAGGGGGTTGGGTCCATTGGGATTGTGTACGGTGGGAGTGAAGGGGAAGGGGTTTGTGTCCATTGGGATTGTGTACGGTGGGAGTGAACGGGAAGAGGTTTGGGTCCATTGGGATTGTGTACGGTGGGAGTGAACGGGAAGGTGTTTGGGTCGATTGGAATTGTGTACGGTTGGAGTGATGGGGAAGGTGTTTGGGATTGGGATTGTGTACGGTGGGAGTGAAGGGGAAGGGGTTTGGGTCCATTGGGATTGTGTACAGTGGGAGTGAAGGGGAAGGGTTTTGGGATTGGGATTGTGTATGGTGGTAGTGAACGGGAAGGGGTTTGGGTTTGGGATTGTGTACGGTGGGAGTGAACGGGAAGGGGTTTGGGTCCATTGGGATTGTGTACAGTGGGAGTGAAGAGGAAGGGGTTTGGGTCCCTTGGGATTGTGTACGGTGGGAGTGAAGGGGAAGGGGTTTGGGTCCATTGGGATTGTGTACCTTGGGAGTGATGGGGAAAGTGTTTGGGTCCATTGCGATTGTGTACGGTGGGAGTGAACGGGATGAGGTTTGGGTCCATTGGGATTGCGTACAGTGGGAGTGAAGTGGAAGGGGTTTGGGTGCATTGGGATTGTGTACAGTGGGAGTTAAGGGGAAGGGGTTTGGGTCCTTTGGGATTGTGTACGGTGGGAGTAAACGGGAAGGGGTTTGGGTCCATTGGGATTGTGTACAGTGGGAGTGAACGGGAAGGGGTTTGTGTCCATTAGGATGGTGTACAGTGGGAGTGAACTGGAAGGGGTTTGGGTCCATTGGGATTGTGTATGGTGGGAATGAAGCGGAAGGTGTTTGTGTCCGTTGTGTACGGTGGGAGTGAAGGGGAAGGGGTTTGGGTCCATTGGGATTGTGTACGGTGGGAGTAAACGGGAAGGGGTTTGGATCCATTGGGATTGTTTACATTGGGAGTGAACGGGAAGGGGTTTGGATCCATTGGGATTGTGTACAGTGGGAGTGAAGGGGAAGGGGTTTGGGTCCATTAGGATGGTGGACAGTGGGAGTGAACGGGAAGGGGTTTGGCTCCATTGGGATTGTGTACGGTGGGAGTGAAGGGAAAGGGGTTTGTGTCCATTGGAATTGTGTACGGTGGGAGTGAAGGGGAAGGGGTTTGGGTCCATTGGGATTGTGTACGGTGGGAGTGAACGGGAAGGGGTTTGGGATTGGGATTGTGTACGGTGGGAGTGAAGGGGAAGGGGATTGGATCCATTGGAATTGTGTACAGTGGGAGTGAAGGGGAAGGGGTTTTTGTCCATTGGGATTGTGTACGGTGGGAGTGAACGGGAAGGTGTTTGGGTCGATTGGAATTGTGTACGGTTGGAGTGATGGGGAAGGTGTTTGGGATTGGGATTGTGTACGGTGGGAGTGAAGGGGAAGGGGTTTGGGTCCATTGGGATTGTGTACAGTGGGAGTGAAGGGGAAGGGTTTTGGGATTGGGATTGTGTATGGTGGTAGTGAACGGGAAGTGGTTTGGGTTTGGGATTGTGTACGGTGGGAGTGAACGGGAAGGGGTTTGGGTCCATTGGGATTGTGTACAGTGGGAGTGAAGAGGAAGGGGTTTGGGTCCCTTGGGATTGTGTACGGTGGGAGTGAAGGGGAAGGGGTTTGGGTCCATTGGGATTGTGTACCGTGGGAGTGATGGGGAAAGTGTTTGGGTCCATTGCGATTGTGTACGGTGGGAGTGAACGGGATGAGGTTTGGGTCCATTGGGATTGCGTACAGTGGGAGTGAAGTGGAAGGGGTTTGGGTGCATTGGGATTGTGTACAGTGGGAGTTAAGGGGAAGGGGTTTGGGTCCTTTGGGATTGTGTACGGTGGGAGTAAACGGGAAGGGGTTTGGGTCCATTGGGATTGTGTACAGTGGGAGTGAACGGGAAGGGGTTTGTGTCCATTAGGATGGTGTACAGTGGGAGTGAACTGGAAGGGGTTTGGGTCCATTGGGATTGTGTATGGTGGGAATGAAGCGGAAGGTGTTTGTGTCCGTTGTGTACGGTGGGAGTGAAGGGGAAGGGGTTTGGGTCCATTGGGATTGTGTACGGTGGGAGTAAACGGGAAGGGGTTTGGATCCATTGGGATTGTTTACATTGGGAGTGAACGGGAAGGGGTTTGGATCCATTGGGATTGTGTACAGTGGGAGTGAAGGGGAAGGGGTTTGGGTCCATTAGGATGGTGGACAGTGGGAGTGAACGGGAAGGGGTTTGGCTCCATTGGGATTGTGTACGGTGGGAGTGAAGGGAAAGGGGTTTGTGTCCATTGGAATTGTGTACGGTGGGAGTGAAGGGGAAGGGGTTTGGTTCCATTGGGATTGTGTACGGTGGGAGTGAACGGGAAGGGGTTTGGGATTGGGATTGTGTACGGTGGGAGTGAAGGGGAAGGGGATCGGATCCATTGGAATTGTGTACAGTGGGAGTGAAGGGGAAGGGGTTTTTGTCCATTGGGATTGTGTACGGTGGGAGTGAACGGGAAGGGGTTTGGGTCCATTGCGATTGTGTACAGTGGGAGTGAACGGGAAGGGTTTTGGTTCCATTGCGATTGTTTACGGAGGGAGTGAAAGGGAGGGGGTTTGGGTCCATTGGGTTTGTGTACAGTGGGAGTGAAGGGGAAGGGGTTTGGGTCCATTGGGATTGTGTACAGTGGGAGTGAAGGGGAAGGGTTTTGTGTCCATTGGGATTGTGTACGGTGGGAGTGAAGGGGAAGGGGTTTGGGTCCATTGGGATTGTGTACGGTGGGAGTGAACGGGAAGGGGTTTGGGTCCATTGGGATTGTGTACTGTGGGAGTGAACGGGAAGGGGTTTGGCTCCATTGGGATTGTGTACGGTGGGAGTGAATTGGAAGTCTTTTGGACGATTGGAATTGTGTACGATGGGAGTGAAGGGGAAGGGGTTTTGGTCCATTGGATTTGTGTACGGTGGGAGTGAAGGGGTTGGGATTTTTATCCATTGGGATTGTGTGCGGTGGGAGTGAACGGGAAGAGGTTTGGGTGCATTGCGATTGTGTACGGTGGGAGTAAACGGAAGAGGTTTGGGTCCATTGGGATTGTGTACAGTGGGAGTGAAGGGGAAGGGGTTTGGGTCCATTGGGATTGTGTACCGTGGGAATGAACGGGAAGGGGTTTGGGTCCATTGGGATTGTGTACGGTGGGAGTGAACGGGAAGGGGTTTGGGTCCATGGGGATTGTGTACAGTGGGAGTGAATGGGAAGGCGTTTGGGTCCATTGGGATTGTGTACGGTGGGAGTGAATGGGAAGGGGTTTGGGTCCATTGGGATTGTGTACAGTGGGGAGTCAAGGGGAAGGGGTTTGTGTCCATGGGGATTGTGTACGGTGGGAGTGAACGGGAAGGGGTTTGGGTTCATTGGGATTGTGTACAGTGGGAGTGAATGGGAAGGGGTTTGGGTCCATGAGGATTGTGTACAGTGGGAGTTAAGGGGAAGGGGTTTGGGTCCATTGGGATTGTGTACGGTATGGAGTGAAGGGGAAGGGGTTTGGGTCCATTGGGATTGTGTACAGTGGGAGTGAATGGGAAGTGGTTTGGGTCCATTGGGATTGTGTACTGTGGGAGTGAATGGGAAGGGGTTTGGGTCCATGGAAATTGTGTACAGTGGGAGTAAACGGGAAGGGATTTGGGATTGGGATTGTGTATGGTGGGAATGAAGCGGAAGGTGTTTGTGTCCATTGTGTACGGTGGGCGTGAAGGGGAAGGTGTTTGGGTCCATTGGGATTGTGTACGGTGGGAGTGAACGGGAAGGGGTTTGGGTCCATTAGGATTGTGTACAGTGGGAGTGAACGGGAAGGGGTTTGGGTCCATGGAGATTGTGTACAGTGGGAGTAAACGGGAAGGGATTTGGGATTGGGATTGTGTATGGTGGGAGTGAAGGGGAAGGGGTTTGGGTCCATTAGGATTGTGTACAGTGGGAGTGAACGGGAAGGGGTTTGGGTCCATTGGGATTGTGTACAGTGGGAGTGAACGGGAAGGGGTTTGGGTCCACGAGGATTGTGTACAGTGGGAATTAAGGGAAAGGGGTTTGGGTCCATTGGGATTTTGTAGAGTGGGAGTGAACGGGAAGGGGTTTGGGTCCATGGGGATTGTGTACAGTTGGAGTGAAGGGGAAGGGGTTTGGGTCCATTGGGATTGTGTACGGTGGGAGTGAACGGGAAGGGGTTTGGGAGTGGGATTGTGTACGGGGGAAGTGAAGGGGAAGGGTTTGGATCCATTGGAATTGTGTACGGTGGGAGTGAAGGGGAAGGGGTTTTTGTCCATTGGGATTGTGTACGGTGGGAGTGAACGGGAAGGGGTTTGGGTCCATTGCGATTGTGTACAGTGGGAGTGAACGGGAAGGGGTTTGGGTCCATTGTGATTGTTTACGGTGGGAGTGAAAGGGAAGGGGTTTGGGTCCATTGGGATAGTGTACAGTGGGCGTGAAGGGGAAGGGGTTTGGGTCCATTGGGATTGTGTACAGTGGGAGTGAAGGGGAAGGGGTTTGTGTCCATTGGGATTGTGTACGGTGGGAGTGAAGGGGAAGGGGTTTGGGTCCATTGGGATTGTGTACGGTGGGAGTGAACGGGAAGGGGTTTGGGTCGATTGGGATTGTGTACGGTGGGAGTGAACGGGAAGGGGTTTGGGTCCATTGGGATTGTGTACGGTAGGAATAAACGGGAAGAGGTTTGGGTCCATTGGGATTGTGTACAGTGGGAGTGAAGGGGAAGGGGTTTGGGTCCATTGGGATTGTGTACGGTGGGAGTGAAGGGGAAGGGTTTTGGGATTGGGATTGTGTATGGTGGTAGTGAACGGGAAGGGGTTTGGGTTTGGGATTGTGTACGGTGGGAGTGAACGGGAAGGGGTTTGGGTCCATTGGGATTGTGTACAGTGGGAGTGAAGAGGAAGGGGTTTGGGTCCCTTGGGATTGTTTACGGTGGGTGTGAAGGGGAAGGGGTTTGGGTCCATTGTGATTGTGTACCGTGGGAGTGATGGGGAAGGGGTTTGGGTCCATTGGAATTGTGTACGGTGGGAGTGAACACGAAGGGATTTGGGTCCATTGCGATTGTGTACAGTGGGAGTGAATGGGAAGGGGTTTGGGTCCATGGAGATTATGTACAGTCGGAGTAAACGTGAAGGGATTTGGGATTGGGATTGTGTATGGTGGGAGTGAAGGGGAAGGGGTTTGGGTGCATTGGGATTGTGTATGGTGGGAGTGAAGGGGAAGGGGTTTGGGTCCATTGCGATTGTGTACGGTGGGAGTGAACGGGAAGGGGTTTGGGTCCATAGGGATTCTGTACAGTGGGATTGAAGGGGAAGGGGTTTGGGATTGGGATTGTGTACAGTGGGAGTGAAGGGGAAGGGGAAGGGGGCCATTGCAATTGTGTACGATGGGAGTGAACAGGAAGGGGTTTGGGTCCATTGGGATTGTGTACAGTGGGAGTGAAGGGGAAGGGGTTTGGGATTGGGATTGTGTACAGTGGGAGTGTAGGGGAAGGGGTTTGGGTCCATTGGGATTGTGTACAGTGGGAATGAACGGGAAGGGGTTTGGGTCCATTGCGATTGTGTACGGTGGGAGTGAAAGGGAAGGGGTTTGGGTCCATTGGGATTGTGTACAGTGGGAGTGAACGGGAAGGGGTTTGGGTCCATTGGGATTGTGTACGGTGGGAGTGAACGGGAAGGTGTTTGGGTCGATTGGAATTGTGTACGGTTGGAGTGATGGGGAAGGTGTTTGGGATTGGGATTGTGTACGGTGGGAGTGAAGGGGAAGGGGTTTGGGTCCATTGGGATTGTGTACAGTGGGAGTGAAGGGGAAGGGTTTTGGGATTGGGATTGTGTATGGTGGTAGTGAACGGGAAGGGGTTTGGGTTTGGGATTGTGTACGGTGGGAGTGAACGGGAAGGGTTTTGGGTCCATTGGGATTGTGTACCGTGGGAGTGATGGGGAAAGTGTTTGGGTCCATTGCGATTGTGTACGGTGGGAGTGAACGGGATGAGGTTTGGGTCCATTGGGATTGCGTACAGTGGGAGTGAAGTGGAAGGGGTTTGGGTGCATTGGGATTGTTTATGGTCGGAGTGAAGGGGAAGGGGTTTGGGTCCATTGGGATTGTGTATGGTGGGAGTGAAGGGGAAGGGGGTTGGGTCCATTGGGATTGTGTACGGTGGGAGTGAACGGGAGGGGGTTTGGGTCCATTGCGATTGTGTACAGTGGGAGTGAAGGGGAAGGGGTTTGGGATTGGGATTGTGTACAGTGGGAGTGAAGGGGAAGGGGAAGGGGTCCATTGCGATTGTGTACGGTGGGAGTGAACAGGAAGGGGTTTGGGTCCATTGGGATTGTGTACAGTGGGAGTGAAGGGGAAGGGGTTTGGGATTGGGATTGTGTACAGTGGGAGTTAAGGGGAAGGGGTTTGGGTCCATTGGGATTGTGTACAGTGGGAGTGAACGGGAAGGGGTTTGGGTCCATTGAGATTGTGTACGGTGGGAGTGAAAGGGAAGGGGTTTGCGTCCATTGGGATTGTGTACAGTGGGAGTGATGGGGAAGGGGTTTGTGTCCATTGGGATTTTGTACGGTGGGAGTGAAGGGGAAGGAGTTTGGGTCCATTGGGATTGTGTACGGTGGGAGTGAAGGGGAAGGGGTTTGGGTCGATTGGGATTGTGTACGGTGGGAGTGAACGGGAATGTATTTGGGTCGATTGGAATTGTGTACGGTTGGAGTGATGGGGAAGGTGTTTGGGATTGGGATTGTGTACGGTGGGAGTGAAGGGGAAGGGGTTTGGGTCCATTGGGATTGTGCACAGTGGGAGTGAAGGGGAAGGGTTTTGGGATTGGGATTGTGTACGGTGGGAGTGAACGGGAAGGTGTTTGGGTTTGGGATTGTGTACGGTGGGAGTGAACGGGAAGCGGTTTGGGTCCATTGGGATTGTGTACAGTGCGAGAGAAGAGGAAGGGGTTTGGGTCCCTTGGGATTGTTTACGGTGGGAGTGAAGGGGAAGGGGTTTGGGTCCATTGGGATTGTGTACAGTGCGAGTGAAGAGGAAGGGGTTTGGGTCCCTTGGGATTGTTTACGGTGGGAGTGAAGAGGAAGGGGTTTGGGTCCATTGTGATTGTGTACCGTGGGAGTGATGGGGAAGGGGTTTGGGTCCATTGGAATTGTGTACGGTGGGAGTGAACACGAAGGGATTGGGGTCCATTGCGATTGTGTACAGTGGGAGTGAATGGGAAGGGGTTTGGGTCCATGGAGATTATGTACAGTCGGAGTAAACGTGAAGGGAATTGGGATTGGGATTGTGTACGGTGGGAGTGAAGGGGAAGGGGTTTGGGTGCATTGGGATTGTGTATGGTGGGAGTGAAGGGGAAGGGGTTTGGGTCCATTGGGATTGTGTACGGTGGGAGTGAAGGGGAAGGGGGTTGGGTCCATTGGGATTGTGTACGGTGGGAGTGAAGGGGAAGGGGTTTGTGTCCATTGGGATTGTGTACGGTGGGAGTGAACGGGAAGAGGTTTGGGTCCATTGGGATTGTGTACGGTTGGAGTGAACGGGAAGGTGTTTGGGTCGATTGGAATTGTGTACGGTTGGAGTGATGGGGAAGGTGTTTGGGATTGGGATTGTGTACGGTGGGAGTGAAGGGGAAGGGGTTTGGGTCCATTGGGATTGTGTACAGTGGGAGTGAAGGGGAAGGGTTTTGGGATTGGGATTGTGTATGGTGGTAGTGAACGGGAAGGGGTTTGGGTTTGGGGTTGTGTACGGTGGGAGTGAACGGGAAGGGGTTTGGGTCCATTGGGATTGTGTACAGTGGGAGTGAAGAGGAAGGGATTTGGGTCCCTTGGGATTGTGTACGGTGGGAGTGAAGGGGAAGGGGTTTGGGTCCATTGGGATTGTGTACCGTGGGAGTGATGGGGAAAGTGTTTGGGTCCATTGCGATTGTGTACGGTGGGAGTGAACGGGATGAGGTTTGGGTCCATTGGGATTGCGTACAGTGGGAGTGAAGTGGAAGGGGTTTGGGTGCATTGGGATTGTGTACAGTGGGAGTTAAGGGGAAGGGGTTTGGGTCCTTTGGGATTGTGTACGGTGGGAGTAAACGGGAAGGGGTTTGGGTCCATTGGGATTGTGTACAGTGGGAGTGAACGGGAAGGGGTTTGTGTCCATTAGGATGGTGTACAGTGGGAGTGAACTGGAAGGGGTTTGGGTCCATTGGGATTGTGTATGGTGGGAATGAAGCGGAAGGTGTTTGTGTCCGTTGTGTACGGTGGGAGTGAAAGGGAAGGGGTTTGGGTCCATTGGGATTGTGTACGGTGGGAGTAAACGGGAAGGGGTTTGGATCCATTGGGATTGTTTACATTGGGAGTGAACGGGAAGGGGTTTGGATCCATTGGGATTGTGTACAGTGGGAGTGAAGGGGAAGGGGTTTGGGTCCATTAGGATGGTGGACAGTGGGAGTGAACGGGAAGGGGTTTGGCTCCATTGGGATTGTGTACGGTGGGAGTGAAGGGAAAGGGGTTTGTGTCCATTGGAATTGTGTACGGTGGGAGTGAAGGGGAAGGGGTTTGGGTCCTTTGGGATTGTGTACGGTAGGAGTGAACGGGAAGGGGTTTGGGATTGGGATTGTGTATGGTGGGAGTGAAGGGGAAGGGGTTTGGGTCCATTAGGATTGTGTACAGTGGGAGTGAACGGGAAGGGGTTTGGGTCCATTGGGATTGTGTACAGTGGGAGTGAACGGGAAGGGGTTTGGGTCCACGAGGATTGTGTACAGTGGGAATTAAGGGAAAGGGGTTTGGGTCCATTGGGATTTTGTAGAGTGGGAGTGAACGGGAAGGGGTTTGGGTCCATGGGGATTGTGTACAGTTGGAGTGAAGGGGAAGGGGTTTGGGTCCATTGGGATTGTGTACGGTGGGAGTGAACGGGAAGGGGTTTGGGATTGGGATTGTGTACGGTGGAAGTGAAGGGGAAGGGTTTGGATCCATTGGAATTGTGTACGGTGGGAGTGAAGGGGAAGGGGTTTTTGTCCATTGGGATTGTGTACGGTGGGAGTGAACGGGAAGGGGTTTGGGTCCATTGCGATTGTGTACAGTGGGAGTGAACGGGAAGGGGTTTGGGTCCATTGTGATTGTTTACGGTGGGAGTGAAAGGGAAGGGGTTTGGGTCCATTGGGATTGTGTACAGTGGGCGTGAAGGGGAAGGGGTTTGGGTCCATTGGGATTGTGTACAGTGGGAGTGAAGGGGAAGGGGTTTGTGTCCATTGGGATTGTGTACGGTGGGAGTGAAGGGGAAGGGGTTTGGGTCCATTGGGATTGTGTACGGTGGGAGTGAACGGGAAGGGGTTTGGGTCGATTGGGATTGTGTACGGTGGGAGTGAACGGGAAGGGGTTTGGGTCCATTGGGATTGTGTACGGTAGGAATAAACGGGAAGAGGTTTGGGTCCATTGGGATTGTGTACAGTGGGAGTGAAGGGGAAGGGGTTTGGGTCCATTGGGATTGTGTACGGTGGGAGTGAAGGGGAAGGGTTTTGGGATTGGGATTGTGTATGGTGGTAGTGAACGGGAAGGGGTTTGGGTTTGGGATTGTGTACGGTGGGAGTGAACGGGAAGGGGTTTGGGTCCATTGGGATTGTGTACAGTGGGAGTGAAGAGGAAGGGGTTTGGGTCCCTTGGGATTGTTTACGGTGGGTGTGAAGGGGAAGGGGTTTGGGTCCATTGTGATTGTGTACCGTGGGAGTGATGGGGAAGGGGTTTGGGTCCATTGGAATTGTGTACGGTGGGAGTGAACACGAAGGGATTTGGGTCCATTGCGATTGTGTACAGTGGGAGTGAATGGGAAGGGGTTTGGGTCCATGGAGATTATGTACAGTCGGAGTAAACGTGAAGGGATTTGGGATTGGGATTGTGTATGGTGGGAGTGAAGGGGAAGGGGTTTGGGTGCATTGGGATTGTGTATGGTGGGAGTGAAGGGGAAGGGGTTTGGGTCCATTGCGATTGTGTACGGTGGGAGTGAACGGGAAGGGGTTTGGGTCCATAGGGATTCTGTACAGTGGGATTGAAGGGGAAGGGGTTTGGGATTGGGATTGTGTACAGTGGGAGTGAAGGGGAAGGGGAAGGGGGCCATTGCAATTGTGTACGATGGGAGTGAACAGGAAGGGGTTTGGGTCCATTGGGATTGTGTACAGTGGGAGTGAAGGGGAAGGGGTTTGGGATTGGGATTGTGTACAGTGGGAGTGTAGGGGAAGGGGTTTGGGTCCATTGGGATTGTGTACAGTGGGAATGAACGGGAAGGGGTTTGGGTCCATTGCGATTGTGTACGGTGGGTGTGAAAGGGAAGGGGTTTGGGTCCATTGGGATTGTGTACAGTGGGAGTGAACGGGAAGGGGTTTGGGTCCATTGGGATTGTGTACGGTGGGAGTGAACGGGAAGGTGTTTGGGTCGATTGGAATTGTGTACGGTTGGAGTGATGGGGAAGGTGTTTGGGATTGGGATTGTGTACGGTGGGAGTGAAGGGGAAGGGGTTTGGGTCCATTGGGATTGTGTACAGTGGGAGTGAAGGGGAAGGGTTTTGGGATTGGGATTGTGTATGGTGGTAGTGAACGGGAAGGGGTTTGGGTTTGGGATTGTGTACGGTGGGAGTGAACGGGAAGGGTTTTGGGTCCATTGGGATTGTGTACCGTGGGAGTGATGGGGAAAGTGTTTGGGTCCATTGCGATTGTGTACGGTGGGAGTGAACGGGATGAGGTTTGGGTCCATTGGGATTGCGTACAGTGGGAGTGAAGTGGAAGGGGTTTGGGTGCATTGGGATTGTTTATGGTCGGAGTGAAGGGGAAGGGGTTTGGGTCCATTGGGATTGTGTATGGTGGGAGTGAAGGGGAAGGGGGTTGGGTCCATTGGGATTGTGTACGGTGGGAGTGAACGGGAGGGGGTTTGGGTCCATTGCGATTGTGTACAGTGGGAGTGAAGGGGAAGGGGTTTGGGATTGGGATTGTGTACAGTGGGAGTGAAGGGGAAGGGGAAGGGGTCCATTGCGATTGTGTACGGTGGGAGTGAACAGGAAGGGGTTTGGGTCCATTGGGATTGTGTACAGTGGGAGTGAAGGGGAAGGGGTTTGGGATTGGGATTGTGTACAGTGGGAGTTAAGGGGAAGGGGTTTGGGTCCATTGGGATTGTGTACAGTGGGAGTGAACGGGAAGGGGTTTGGGTCCATTGAGATTGTGTACGGTGGGAGTGAAAGGGAAGGGGTTTGCGTCCATTGGGATTGTGTACAGTGGGAGTGATGGGGAAGGGGTTTGTGTCCATTGGGATTTTGTACGGTGGGAGTGAAGGGGAAGGAGTTTGGGTCCATTGGGATTGTGTACGGTGGGAGTGAAGGGGAAGGGGTTTGGGTCGATTGGGATTGTGTACGGTGGGAGTGAACGGGAATGTATTTGGGTCGATTGGAATTGTGTACGGTTGGAGTGATGGGGAAGGTGTTTGGGATTGGGATTGTGTACGGTGGGAGTGAAGGGGAAGGGGTTTGGGTCCATTGGGATTGTGCACAGTGGGAGTGAAGGGGAAGGGTTTTGGGATTGGGATTGTGTACGGTGGGAGTGAACGGGAAGGTGTTTGGGTTTGGGATTGTGTACGGTGGGAGTGAACGGGAAGGGGTTTGGGTCCATTGGGATTGTGTACAGTGCGAGAGAAGAGGAAGGGGTTTGGGTCCCTTGGGATTGTTTACGGTGGGAGTGAAGGGGAAGGGGTTTGGGTCCATTGGGATTGTGTACAGTGCGAGTGAAGAGGAAGGGGTTTGGGTCCCTTGGGATTGTGTACGGTGGGAGTGAAGAGGAAGGGGTTTGGGTCCATTGTGATTGTGTACCGTGGGAGTGATGGGGAAGGGGTTTGGGTCCATTGGAATTGTGTACGGTGGGAGTGAACACGAAGGGATTGGGGTCCATTGCGATTGTGTACAGTGGGAGTGAATGGGAAGGGGTTTGGGTCCATGGAGATTATGTACAGTCGGAGTAAACGTGAAGGGATTTGGGATTGGGATTGTGTACGGTGGGAGTGAAGGGGAAGGGGTTTGGGTGCATTGGGATTGTGTATGGTGGGAGTGAAGGGGAAGGGGTTTGGGTCCATTGGGATTGTGTACGGTGGGAGTGAAGGGGAAGGGGGTTGGGTCCATTGGGATTGTGTACGGTGGGAGTGAAGGGGAAGGGGTTTGTGTCCATTGGGATTGTGTACGGTGGGAGTGAACGGGAAGAGGTTTGGGTCCATTGGGATTGTGTACGGTTGGAGTGAACGGGAAGGTGTTTGGGTCGATTGGAATTGTGTACGGTTGGAGTGATGGGGAAGGTGTTTGGGATTGGGATTGTGTACGGTGGGAGTGAAGGGGAAGGGGTTTGGGTCCATTGGGATTGTGTACAGTGGGAGTGAAGGGGAAGGGTTTTGGGATTGGGATTGTGTATGGTGGTAGTGAACGGGAAGGGGTTTGGGTTTGGGATTGTGTACGGTGGGAGTGAACGGGAAGGGGTTTGGGTCCATTGGGATTGTGTACAGTGGGAGTGAAGAGGAAGGGATTTGGGTCCCTTGGGATTGTGTACGGTGGGAGTGAAGGGGAAGGGGTTTGGGTCCATTGGGATTGTGTACCGTGGGAGTGATGGGGAAAGTGTTTGGGTCCATTGCGATTGTGTACGGTGGGAGTGAACGGGATGAGGTTTGGGTCCATTGGGATTGCGTACAGTGGGAGTGAAGTGGAAGGGGTTTGGGTGCATTGGGATTGTGTACAGTGGGAGTTAAGGGGAAGGGGTTTGGGTCCTTTGGGATTGTGTACGGTGGGAGTAAACGGGAAGGGGTTTGGGTCCATTGGGATTGTGTACAGTGGGAGTGAACGGGAAGGGGTTTGTGTCCATTAGGATGGTGTACAGTGGGAGTGAACTGGAAGGGGTTTGGGTCCATTGGGATTGTGTATGGTGGGAATGAAGCGGAAGGTGTTTGTGTCCGTTGTGTACGGTGGGAGTGAAAGGGAAGGGGTTTGGGTCCATTGGGATTGTGTACGGTGGGAGTAAACGGGAAGGGGTTTGGATCCATTGGGATTGTTTACATTGGGAGTGAACGGGAAGGGGTTTGGATCCATTGGGATTGTGTACAGTGGGAGTGAAGGGGAAGGGGTTTGGGTCCATTAGGATGGTGGACAGTGGGAGTGAACGGGAAGGGGTTTGGCTCCATTGGGATTGTGTACGGTGGGAGTGAAGGGAAAGGGGTTTGTGTCCATTGGAATTGTGTACGGTGGGAGTGAAGGGGAAGGGGTTTGGGTCCTTTGGGATTGTGTACGGTAGGAGTGAACGGGAAGGGGTTTGGGATTGGGATTGTGTACGGTGGGAGTGAAGGGGAAGGGGATTGGATACATTGGAATTGTGTACAGTGGGAGTGAAGGGGAAGGGGTTTTTGTCCATTGGGATTGTGTACGGTGGGAGTGAACGGGAAGGTGTTTGGGTCGATTGGAATTGTGTACGGTTGGAGTGATGGGGAAGGTGTTTGGGATTGGGATTGTGTACGGTGGGAGTGAAGGGGAAGGGGTTTGGGTCCATTGGGATTGTGTACAGTGGGAGTGAAGGGGAAGGGTTTTGGGATTGGGATTGTGTATGGTGGTAGTGAACGGGAAGGGGTTTGGGTTTGGGATTGTGTACGGTGGGAGTGAACGGGAAGGGGTTTGGGTCCATTGGGATTGTGTACAGTGGGAGTGAAGAGGAAGGGGTTTGGGTCCCTTGGGATTGTGTACGGTGGGAGTGAAGGGGAAGGGGTTTGGGTCCATTGGGATTGTGTACCGTGGGAGTGATGGGGAAAGTGTTTGGGTCCATTGCGATTGTGTACGGTGGGAGTGAACGGGATGAGGTTTGGGTCCATTGGGATTGCGTACAGTGGGAGTGAAGTGGAAGGGGTTTGGGTGCATTGGGATTGTGTACAGTGGGAGTTAAGGGGAAGGGGTTTGGGTCCTTTGGGATTGTGTACGGTGGGAGTAAACGGGAAGGGGTTTGGGTCCATTGGGATTGTGTACAGTGGGAGTGAACGGGAAGGGGTTTGTGTCCATTAGGATGGTGTACAGTGGGAGTGAACTGGAAGGGGTTTGGGTCCATTGGGATTGTGTATGGTGGGAATGAAGCGGAAGGTGTTTGTGTCCGTTGTGTACGGTGGGAGTGAAGGGGAAGGGGTTTGGGTCCATTGGGATTGTGTACGGTGGGAGTAAACGGGAAGGGGTTTGGATCCATTGGGATTGTTTACATTGGGAGTGAACGGGAAGGGGTTTGGATCCATTGGGATTGTGTACAGTGGGAGTGAAGGGGAAGGGGTTTGGCTCCATTGGGATTGTGTACGGTGGGAGTGAAGGGAAAGGGGTTTGTGTCCATTGGAATTGTGTACGGTGGGAGTGAAGGGGAAGGGGTTTGGTTCCATTGGGATTGTGTACGGTGGGAGTGAACGGGAAGGGGTTTGGGATTGGGATTGTGTACGGTGGGAGTGAAGGGGAAGGGGATTGGATCCATTGGAATTGTGTACAGTGGGAGTGAAGGGGAAGGGGTTTTTGTCCATTGGGATTGTGTACGGTGGGAGTGAACGGGAAGGGGTTTGGGTCCATTGCGATTGTGTACAGTAGGAATGAACAGGAAGGGTTTTGGTTCCTTTGGGATTGTTTACGGTGGGAGTGAAGGGGAAGGTGTTTGGGTCCATTGGTTTTGTGTACAGTGGGAGTGAAGGGGAAGGGGTTTGGGTCCATTGGGATTGTGTACAGTGGGATTTAACAGTAAGCGTTTTGTTTCAATTGTGATTCTGTACAGTGGGAGTGAAAGGGAAGGGGTTTTGGTCCATTGGGATTGTGTACGGTGGGAGTGAACGGGAAGGGGTTTGGGTCCATTGGGATTGTGTACTGTGGGAGTGAACGGGAAGGGGTTTGGCTCCATTGGGATTGTGTACGGTGGGAGTGAATTGGAAGTCTTTTGGACGATTGGAATTGTGTACGATGGGAGTGAAGGGGAAGGGGTTTTGGTCCATTGGATTTGTGTACGGTGGGAGTGAAGGGGTTGGGATTTTTATCCATTGGGATTGTGTGCGGTGGGAGTGAACGGGAAGAGGTTTGGGTGCATTGCGATTGTGTACGGTGGGAGTAAACGGAAGAGGTTTGGGTCCATTGGGATTGTGTACAGTGGGAGTGAAGGGGAAGGGGTTTGGGTCCATTGGGATTGTGTACGGTGGGAATGAACGGGAAGGGGTTTGGGTCCATTGGGATTGTGTACGGTGGGAGTGAACGGGAAGGGGTTTGGGTTTGGGATTGTGTACGGTGGGAGTGAAGGGGAAGGGGATTGGATCCATTGGAATTGTGTACAGTGGGAGTGAAGGGGAAGGGGTTTTTGTCCATTGGGATTGTGTAAGGTGGGAGTGAACGGGAAGGTGTTTGGGTCGATTGGAATTGTGTACGGTTGGAGTGATGGGGAAGGTGTTTGGGATTGGGATTGTGTACGGTGGGAGTGAAGGGGAAGGGGTTTGGGTCCATTGGGATTGTGTACAGTGGGAGTGAAGGGGAAGGGTTTTGGGATTGGGATTGTGTATGGTGGTAGTGAACGGGAAGGGGTTTGGGTTTGGGATTGTGTACGGTGGGAGTGAACGGGAAGGGGTTTGGGTCCATTGGGATTGTGTACAGTGGGAGTGAAGAGGAAGGGGTTTGGGTCCCTTGGGATTGTGTACGGTGGGAGTGAAGGGGAAGGGGTTTGGGTCCATTGGGATTGTGTACCGTGGGAGTGATGGGGAAAGTGTTTGGGTCCATTGCGATTGTGTACGGTGGGAGTGAACGGGATGAGGTTTGGGTCCATTGGGATTGCGTACAGTGGGAGTGAAGTGGAAGGGGTTTGGGTGCATTGGGATTGTGTACAGTGGGAGTTAAGGGGAAGGGGTTTGGGTCCTTTGGGATTGTGTACGGTGGGAGTAAACGGGAAGGGGTTTGGGTCCATTGGGATTGTGTACAGTGGGAGTGAACGGGAAGGGGTTTGTGTCCATTAGGATGGTGTACAGTGGGAGTGAACTGGAAGGGGTTTGGGTCCATTGGGATTGTGTATGGTGGGAATGAAGCGGAAGGTGTTTGTGTCCGTTGTGTACGGTGGGAGTGAAGGGGAAGGGGTTTGGGTCCATTGGGATTGTGTACGGTGGGAGTAAACGGGAAGGGGTTTGGATCCATTGGGATTGTTTACATTGGGAGTGAACGGGAAGGGGTTTGGATCCATTGGGATTGTGTACAGTGGGAGTGAAGGGGAAGGGGTTTGGGTCCATTAGGATGGTGGACAGTGGGAGTGAACGGGAAGGGGTTTGGCTCCATTGGGATTGTGTACGGTGGGAGTGAAGGGAAAGGGGTTTGTGTCCATTGGAATTGTGTACGGTGGGAGTGAAGGGGAAGGGGTTTGGTTCCATTGGGATTGTGTACGGTGGGAGTGAACGGGAAGGGGTTTGGGATTGGGATTGTGTACGGTGGGAGTGAAGGGGAAGGGGATTGGATCCATTGGAATTGTGTACAGTGGGAGTGAAGGGGAAGGGGTTTTTGTCCATTGGGATTGTGTACGGTGGGAGTGAACGGGAAGGGGTTTGGGTCCATTGCGATTGTGTACAGTGGGAGTGAACGGGAAGGGTTTTGGTTCCATTGCGATTGTTTACGGAGGGAGTGAAAGGGAGGGGGTTTGGGTCCATTGGGTTTGTGTACAGTGGGAGTGAAGGGGAAGGGGTTTGGGTCCATTGGGATTGTGTACAGTGGGAGTGAAGGGGAAGGGTTTTGTGTCCATTGGGATTGTGTACGGTGGGAGTGAAGGGGAAGGGGTTTGGGTCCATTGGGATTGTGTACGGTGGGAGTGAACGGGAAGGGGTTTGGGTCCATTGGGATTGTGTACTGTGGGAGTGAACGGGAAGGGGTTTGGCTCCATTGGGATTGTGTACGGTGGGAGTGAATTGGAAGTCTTTTGGACGATTGGAATTGTGTACGATGGGAGTGAAGGGGAAGGGGTTTTGGTCCATTGGATTTGTGTACGGTGGGAGTGAAGGGGTTGGGATTTTTATCCATTGGGATTGTGTGCGGTGGGAGTGAACGGGAAGAGGTTTGGGTGCATTGCGATTGTGTACGGTGGGAGTAAACGGAAGAGGTTTGGGTCCATTGGGATTGTGTACAGTGGGAGTGAAGGGGAAGGGGTTTGGGTCCATTGGGATTGTGTACGGTGGGAATGAACGGGAAGGGGTTTGGGTCCATTGGGATTGTGTACGGTGGGAGTGAACGGGAAGGGGTTTGGGTCCATGGGGATTGTGTACAGTGGGAGTGAATGGGAAGGCGTTTGGGTCCATTGGGATTGTGTACGGTGGGAGTGAATGGGAAGGGGTTTGGGTCCATTGGGATTGTGTACAGTGGGGAGTCAAGGGGAAGGGGTTTGTGTCCATGGGGATTGTGTACGGTGGGAGTGAACGGGAAGGGGTTTGGGTTCATTGGGATTGTGTACAGTGGGAGTGAATGGGAAGGGGTTTGGGTCCATGAGGATTGTGTACAGTGGGAGTTAAGGGGAAGGGGTTTGGGTCCATTGGGATTGTGTACGGTATGGAGTGAAGGGGAAGGGGTTTGGGTCCATTGGGATTGTGTACAGTGGGAGTGAACGGGAAGTGGTTTGGGTCCATTAGGATTGTGTACTGTGGGAGTGAATGGGAAGGGGTTTGGGTCCATGGAAATTGTGTACAGTGGGAGTAAACGGGAAGGGATTTGGGATTGGGATTGTGTATGGTGGGAATGAAGCGGAAGGTGTTTGTGTCCATTGTGTACGGTGGGCGTGAAGGGGAAGGTGTTTGGGTCCATTGGGATTGTGTACGGTGGGAGTGAACGGGAAGGGGTTTGGGTCCATTAGGATTGTGTACAGTGGGAGTGAACGGGAAGGGGTTTGGGTCCATGGAGATTGTGTACAGTGGGAGTAAACGGGAAGGGATTTGGGATTGGGATTGTGTATGGTGGGAGTGAAGGGGAAGGGGTTTGGGTCCATTAGGATTGTGTACAGTGGGAGTGAACGGGAAGGGGTTTGGGTCCATTGGGATTGTGTACAGTGGGAGTGAACGGGAAGGGGTTTGGGTCCACGAGGATTGTGTACAGTGGGAATTAAGGGAAAGGGGTTTGGGTCCATTGGGATTTTGTAGAGTGGGAGTGAACGGGAAGGGGTTTGGGTCCATGGGGATTGTGTACAGTTGGAGTGAAGGGGAAGGGGTTTGGGTCCATTGGGATTGTGTACGGTGGGAGTGAACGGGAAGGGGTTTGGGATTGGGATTGTGTACGGTGGAAGTGAAGGGGAAGGGTTTGGATCCATTGGAATTGTGTACGGTGGGAGTGAAGGGGAAGGGGTTTTTGTCCATTGGGATTGTGTACGGTGGGAGTGAACGGGAAGGGGTTTGGGTCCATTGCGATTGTGTACAGTGGGAGTGAACGGGAAGGGGTTTGGGTCCATTGCGATTGTTTACGGTGGGAGTGAAAGGGAAGGGGTTTGGGTCCATTGGGATTGTGTACAGTGGGCGTGAAGGGGAAGGGGTTTGGGTCCATTGGGATTGTGTACAGTGGGAGTGAAGGGGAAGGGGTTTGTGTCCATTGGGATTGTGTACGGTGGGAGTGAAGGGGAAGGGGTTTGGGTCCATTGGGATTGTGTACGGTGGGAGTGAACGGGAAGGGGTTTGGGTCGATTGGGATTGTGTACGGTGGGAGTGAACGGGAAGGGGTTTGGGTCCATTGGGATTGTGTACGGTAGGAATAAACGGGAAGAGGTTTGGGTCCATTGGGATTGTGTACAGTGGGAGTGAAGGGGAAGGGGTTTGGGTCCATTGGGATTGTGTACGGTGGGAGTGAACGGGAAGGGATTTGGGTCCATTGGAATTGTGTACGGTGGGAGTGAACGGGAAGGGGTTTGGGTCCATTGGGATTGTGTACACTGGGAGTGAATGGGAAGGGGTTTGGGTCCATGGAGATTGTGTACAGTGGGAGTAAACGGGAAGGGATTTGGGATTGGGATTGTGTATGGTGGGAGTGAAGGGGAAGGGGTTTGGGTCCATTAGGATTGTGTACAGTGGGAGTGAACGGGAAGGGGTTTCGGTCAATTGGGATTGTGCACAGTGGGAGTGAACGGGAAGGGTTTTGGGTCCACGAGGATTGTGTACAGTGGGAGTTAAGGGAAAGGGGTTTGGGTCCATTGGGATTGTATATGGTGGGAGTGAACGGGAAGGGGTTTGGTTTCATTGGGATTGTGTACAGTGGGAGTGAACGGGAAGGGGTTTGGGTCCATTGGGATTGTGTACGGTGGGAGTGAACGGGAAATGGTTTGGGACCATTGGGATTGTGTACTGTGGGAGTTAATGGGAAGGGGTTTGGGTCCATTAGGATGGTGGACAGTGGGAGTGAACGGGCAGGGGTTTGGGTCCATTGGGATTGTGTACTGTGGGAGTGAAGGGGAAGGGGTTTGTGTCCATTGGAATTGTGTACGGTGGGAGTGAAGGGGAAGGGGTTTGGGTCCATTGGGATTGTGTACGGCGGGAGTGAACGGGAAGGGGTTTGGGTCCATTGCGATTGTTTACGGTGGGAGTGAAAGGGAAGGGGTTTGGGTCCATTGGGATTGTGTACAGTGGGAGTGAACGGGAAGGGGTTTGGGTCCATTGGGATTGTGTACAGTGGGAGTGAAGGGGAAGGGGTTTGTTTCCATTGGGATTGTGTACGGTGGGAGTGAAGGGGAAGGGGTTTGGGTCCATTGGGATTGTGTATGGTGGGAGTGAAGGGGAAGGGGTTTGGGTCCATTAGGATTGTGTACAGTGGGAGTGAACGGGAAGGGGTTTGGGATTGGGATTGTGTACGATGGAAGTGAAGGGGAAGGGGTTTGGATCCATTAGGATTGTGTACAGTGGGAGTGAACGGGAAGGGGTTTGGGTCCATTGGGATTGTGCACAGTGGGAGTGAAGGGGAAGGGGTTTGTGTCCATTGGGATTGTGTACAGTGGGAGTTAAGGGAAAGGGGTTTGGGTCCATTGGGATTGTATATGGTGGGAGTGAACGGGAAGGGGTTTGGTTTCATTGGGATTGTGTACAGTGGGAGTGAAGGGGAAGGGGTTTGGGTCCATTGGGATTGTGTACGGTGGGAGTGAAGGGGAAGGGGTTTGGGTCCATTGGGATTGTGTACAGTGGGAGTGAACGGGAAGGGGTTTGGGTCCATTAGGATTGTGTACAGTGGGAGTGAACGGGAAGGGGTTTGGGTCCATTGGGATTGTGTACGGTGGGAGTAAACGGGAAGAGGTTTGGGTCCATTGGGATTGTGTACAGTGGGAGTGAAGGGGAAGGGGTTTGGGTCCATTGGTATTGTGTACGGTATGGAGTGAAGGGGAAGGGGTTTGGGTCCATTGGGATTGTGTACAGTGGGAGTGAACGGGAAGTGGTTTGGGTCCATTAGGATTGTGTACTGTGGGAGTGAATGGGAAGGGGTTTGGGTCCATGGAAATTGTGTACAGTGGGAGTAAACGGGAAGGGATTTGGGATTGGGATTGTGTATGGTGGGAATGAAGCGGAAGGTGTTTGTGTCCATTGTGTACGGTGGGCGTGAAGGGGAAGGTGTTTGGGTCCATTGGGATTGTGTACGGTGGGAGTGAACGGGAAGGGGTTTGGGTCCATTAGGATTGTGTACAGTGGGAGTGAACGGGAAGGGGTTTGGGTCCATGGAGATTGTGTACAGTGGGAGTAAACGGGAAGGGATTTGGGATTGGGATTGTGTATGGTGGGAGTGAAGGGGAAGGGGTTTGGGTCCATTAGGATTGTGTACAGTGGGAGTGAACGGGAAGGGGTTTGGGTCCATTGGGATTGTGTACAGTGGGAGTGAACGGGAAGGGGTTTGGGTCCACGAGGATTGTGTACAGTGGGAATTAAGGGAAAGGGGTTTGGGTCCATTGGGATTTTGTAGAGTGGGAGTGAACGGGAAGGGGTTTGGGTCCATGGGGATTGTGTACAGTTGGAGTGAAGGGGAAGGGGTTTGGGTCCATTGGGATTGTGTACGGTGGGAGTGAACGGGAAGGGGTTTGGGATTGGGATTGTGTACGGTGGAAGTGAAGGGGAAGGGTTTGGATCCATTGGAATTGTGTACGGTGGGAGTGAAGGGGAAGGGGTTTTTGTCCATTGGGATTGTGTACGGTGGGAGTGAACGGGAAGGGGTTTGGGTCCATTGCGATTGTGTACAGTGGGAGTGAACGGGAAGGGGTTTGGGTCCATTGCGATTGTTTACGGTGGGAGTGAAAGGGAAGGGGTTTGGGTCCATTGGGATTGTGTACAGTGGGCGTGAAGGGGAAGGGGTTTGGGTCCATTGGGATTGTGTACAGTGGGAGTGAAGGGGAAGGGGTTTGTGTCCATTGGGATTGTGTACGGTGGGAGTGAAGGGGAAGGGGTTTGGGTCCATTGGGATTGTGTACGGTGGGAGTGAACGGGAAGGGGTTTGGGTCGATTGGGATTGTGTACGGTGGGAGTGAACGGGAAGGGGTTTGGGTCCATTGGGATTGTGTACGGTAGGAATAAACGGGAAGAGGTTTGGGTCCATTGGGATTGTGTACAGTGGGAGTGAAGGGGAAGGGGTTTGGGTCCATTGGGATTGTGTACGGTGGGAGTGAACGGGAAGGGATTTGGGTCCATTGGAATTGTGTACGGTGGGAGTGAACGGGAAGGGGTTTGGGTCCATTGGGATTGTGTACACTGGGAGTGAATGGGAAGGGGTTTGGGTCCATGGAGATTGTGTACAGTGGGAGTAAACGGGAAGGGATTTGGGATTGGGATTGTGTATGGTGGGAGTGAAGGGGAAGGGGTTTGGGTCCATTAGGATTGTGTACAGTGGGAGTGAACGGGAAGGGGTTTCGGTCAATTGGGATTGTGCACAGTGGGAGTGAACGGGAAGGGTTTTGGGTCCACGAGGATTGTGTACAGTGGGAGTTAAGGGAAAGGGGTTTGGGTCCATTGGGATTGTATATGGTGGGAGTGAACGGGAAGGGGTTTGGTTTCATTGGGATTGTGTACAGTGGGAGTGAACGGGAAGGGGTTTGGGTCCATTGGGATTGTGTACGGTGGGAGTGAACGGGAAATGGTTTGGGACCATTGGGATTGTGTACTGTGGGAGTTAATGGGAAGGGGTTTGGGTCCATTAGGATGGTGGACAGTGGGAGTGAACGGGCAGGGGTTTGGGTCCATTGGGATTGTGTACTGTGGGAGTGAAGGGGAAGGGGTTTGTGTCCATTGGAATTGTGTACGGTGGGAGTGAAGGGGAAGGGGTTTGGGTCCATTGGGATTGTGTACGGCGGGAGTGAACGGGAAGGGGTTTGGGTCCATTGCGATTGTTTACGGTGGGAGTGAAAGGGAAGGGGTTTGGGTCCATTGGGATTGTGTACAGTGGGAGTGAACGGGAAGGGGTTTGGGTCCATTGGGATTGTGTACAGTGGGAGTGAAGGGGAAGGGGTTTGTTTCCATTGGGATTGTGTACGGTGGGAGTGAAGGGGAAGGGGTTTGGGTCCATTGGGATTGTGTATGGTGGGAGTGAAGGGGAAGGGGTTTGGGTCCATTAGGATTGTGTACAGTGGGAGTGAACGGGAAGGGGTTTGGGATTGGGATTGTGTACGATGGAAGTGAAGGGGAAGGGGTTTGGATCCATTAGGATTGTGTACAGTGGGAGTGAACGGGAAGGGGTTTGGGTCCATTGGGATTGTGCACAGTGGGAGTGAAGGGGAAGGGGTTTGTGTCCATTGGGATTGTGTACAGTGGGAGTTAAGGGAAAGGGGTTTGGGTCCATTGGGATTGTATATGGTGGGAGTGAACGGGAAGGGGTTTGGTTTCATTGGGATTGTGTACAGTGGGAGTGAAGGGGAAGGGGTTTGGGTCCATTGGGATTGTGTACGGTGGGAGTGAAGGGGAAGGGGTTTGGGTCCATTGGGATTGTGTACAGTGGGAGTGAACGGGAAGGGGTTTGGGTCCATTAGGATTGTGTACAGTGGGAGTGAACGGGAAGGGGTTTGGGTCCATTGGGATTGTGTACGGTGGGAGTAAACGGGAAGAGGTTTGGGTCCATTGGGATTGTGTACAGTGGGAGTGAAGGGGAAGGGGTTTGGGTCCATTGGTATTGTGTACGGTGGGAGTGAACGGGAAGGGGTTTGGGTCCATGGGGATTGTGTACAGTGGGAGTGAATGGGAAGGGGTTTGGGTCCATTGGGATGGTGTACAGTGGGAGTGAACGGGAAGGGGTTTGGGTCCATTGGGATTGTGTACGGTGGGAGTGAAGGGCAAGGGGTTTGGGTCCATTGGGATTGTGTACAGTGGGAGTGAACGGGAATTGGTTTGGGTCCATTGGGATTGTGTACTGTGGGAGTGAATGGGAAGGGGTTTGGGTCCATGGAAATTGTGTACAGTGGGAGTAAACGGGAAGGGATTTGGGATTGGGATTGTGTATGGTGGGAATGAAGCGGAAGGTGTTTGTGTCCATTGTGTACGGTGGGCGTGAAGGGGAAGGGGTTTGGGTCCATTGGGATTGTGTACGGTGGGAGTGAACGGGAAGGGGTTTGGATCCATTGGGATTGTGTACAGTGGGAGTGAAGGGGAAGGGCTTTGGGTCCATTAGGATGGTGGACAGTGGGAGTTAACGAGAACTGGTTTGGGTCCATTGGGATTGTGTACTGTGGGAGTGAATGGGAAGGGTTTTGGGTCCATGGAGATTGTGTACAGTGGGAGTAAACGGGAAGGGATTTGGGATTGGGATTGTGTATGGTGGGAGTGAAGGGGAAGGGGTTTGGGTCCATTAGGATTGTGTACAGTGGGAGTGAACGGGAAGGGGTTTGGGTCCATTGGGATTGTGTACAGTGGGAGTGAACGGGAAGGGGTTTGGGTCCACGAGGATTGTGTACAGTGGGAATTAAGGGAAAGGGGTTTGGGTCCATTGGGATTTTGTAGAGTGGGAGTGAACGGGAAGGGGTTTGGGTCCATGGGGATTGTGTACAGTTGGAGTGAAGGGGAAGGGGTTTGGGTCCATTGGGATTGTGTACGGTGGGAGTGAACGGGAAGGGGTTTGGGATTGGGATTGTGTACGGTGGAAGTGAAGGGGAAGGGGTTTGGATCCATTGGAATTGTGTACGGTGGGAGTGAAGGGGAAGGGGTTTTTGTCCATTGGGATTGTGTTCGGTGGGAGTGAACGGGAAGGGGTTTGGGTCCATTGCGATTGTGTACAGTGGGAGTGAACGGGAAGGGGTTTGGGTCCATTGCGATTGTTTACGGTGGGAGTGAAAGGGAAGGGGTTTGGGTCCATTGGGATTGTGTACAGTGGGCGTGAAGGGGAAGGGGTTTGGGTCCATTGGGATTGTGTACAGTGGGAGTGAAGGGGAAGGGGTTTGTGTCCATTGGGATTGTGTACGGTGGGAGTGAAGGGGAAGGGGTTTGGGTCCATTGGGATTGTGTACGGTGGGAGTGAACGGGAAGGGGTTTGGGTCCATTAGGATTGTGTACGGTGGGAGTGAACGGGAAGGGGTTTGGGTCCATTGGGATTGTGTACGGTAGGAGTAAACGGGAAGAGGTTTGGGTCCATTGGGATTGTGTACAGTGGGAGTGAAGGGGAAGGGGTTTGGGTCCATTGGGATTGTGTACGGTGGGAATGAATGGGAAGGGATTTGGGTCCATTGGGATTGTGTACAGTGGGAGTGAAGGGGAAGGGGTTTGGGTCCATTGGGATTGTGTTCGGTGGGAGTGAACGGGAAGGGATTTGGGTCCATTGGAATTGTGTACGGTGGGAGTGAACGGGAAGGGGTTTGGGTCCATTGGGATTGTGTACAGTGGGAGTGAATGGGAAGGGGTTTGGGTCCATGGAGATTGTGTACAGTGGGAGTAAACGGGAAGGGATTTGGGATTGGGATTGTGTATGGTGGGAGTGAAGGGGAAGGGGTTTGGGTCCATTCGGATTGTGTACAGTGGGAGTGAACGGGAAGGGGTTTCGGTCAATTGGGATTGTGTACAGTGGGAGTGAACGGGAAGGGGTTTGGGTCCACGAGGATTGTGTACAGTGGGAGTTAAGGGAAAGGGGTTTGGGTCCATTGTGATTGTATATGGTGGGAGTGAATGGGAAGGGGTTTGGTTTCATTGGGATTGTGTACAGTGGGAGTGAACGGGAAGGGGTTTGGGTCCATTGGGATTGTGTACGGTGGGAGTGAACGGGAAATGGTTTGGGACCATTGGGATTGTGTACTGTGGGAGTTAATGGGAAGGTGTTTGGGTCCATGGAGATTGTGTACAGTGGGAGTAAACGGGAAGGGATTTGGGATTGGGATTGTGTATGCTGGGAGTGAAGGGGAAGGGGTTTGGGTCCATTGGGATTGTGTACAGTGGGAGTGAACGGGAAGGGGTTTGGGTCCATTAGGATTGTGTACAGTGGGAGTAAACGGGAAGAGGTTTGGGTCCATTGGGATTGTGTACAGTGGGAGTGAAGGGGAAGGGGTTTGGGTCCATTGGTATTGTGTACGGTGGGAGTGAACGGGAAGGGGTTTGGGTCCATGGGGATTGTGTACAGTGGGAGTGAAGGGGAAGGGGTTTGGGTGCATTGGGATTGTGTACGGTGGGAGTGAAGGGGAAGAGGTTTGGGTCCATTGGGATTGTGTACGGTGGGAGTGAAGGGGAAGGGGTTTGGGTCCATTGGGATTGTGTTCAGTGGGAGTGAACGGGAAGGTGTTTGGGATTGGGATTGTGTATGGTGGGAGTGAACGGGAAGTGGTTTGGGTCCATTGGGATTGTGTACTGTGGGGGTGAATGGGAAGGGGTTTGGGTCCATGGAAATTGTGTACAGTGGGAGTAAACGGGAAGGGATTTGGGATTGGGATTGTGTTTGGTGGGAATGAAGCGGAAGGTGTTTGTGTCCATTAGGATTGTGTACAGTGGGAGTGAACGGGAAGGGGTTTGGGTCCATTGGGATTGTGTACAGTGGGAGTGAACGGGAAGGGGTTTGGGTCCACGAGGATTGTGTACAGTGGGAATTAAGGGAAAGGGGTTTGGGTCCATTGGGATTTTGTAGAGTGGGAGTGAACGGGAAGGGGTTTGGGTCCATTG
This sequence comes from Carcharodon carcharias, assembly GCF_017639515.1. Taxonomy (NCBI): domain Eukaryota; kingdom Metazoa; phylum Chordata; class Chondrichthyes; order Lamniformes; family Lamnidae; genus Carcharodon; species Carcharodon carcharias. The sequence goes on along the minus strand of NW_024470628.1, from coordinate 343,111 downwards.
CGATTGTTTACGGTGGGAGTGAAAGGGAAGGGGTTTGGGTCCATTGGGATTGTGTACAGTGGGAGTGAACGGGAAGGGGTTTGGGTCCATTGGTATTGTGTACAGTGGGAGTGAAGGGGAAGGGTTTTGTGTCCATTGGGATTGTGTACGGTGGGAGTGAACGGGAAGTGGTTTGGGTCCATTGGGATTGTGTACTTTGGGAGTGAACGGGAAGGGGTTTGGGTCCATTGGGATTGTGTACGGTGGGAGTGAACGGGAAGGGGTTTGGGTCCATTGGGATTGTGTACGGTGGGAGTAAACGGGAAGAGGTTTGGTTCATTGGGATTGTGTACTGTGGGAGTGAATGGGAAGGGGTTTGGCTCCATTGGGATTGTGTACAGTGGGAATGAACGGGAAGGGTTTTGGGTCCATTGGGTTTGTGTACAGTGGGAGTGAAGGGGAAGGGGTTTGGGTCCATTGGGATTGTGTACGGTGGGAGTGAACGGGAAGGGGTTTGGGTCCATTGGAATTGTGTACGGTGGGTTTGAATGGGAAGGGGTTTGGGTCCATTGGGATTGTGTACAGTGGGAGAGAACGGGAAGGGATTTGGGATTGGGATTGTGTACGGTGGGAGTGAACGGGAATGGGTTTGGGTTCATTGGGATTGTGTACGGTGGGAGTGAATGGGAAGGGGTTTGTGTCCATTGGGATTGTGTAAGGTGGGAGTGAAGGGGAAGGATGTTCGGCCCATTGGGATTGTGTACGGTGGGAGTGAAGGGGAAGGGGTTTGGGTCCATTGGGATTGTGTACAGTGGGAGTGAAGGGGAAGGTGTTTGGGTCCATTGGGATTGTGTACGGTGGGAGTGAACGGGAACCGGTTTGAGTCCATGGGTATTGTGTACATTGGGAGTGAATGGGAAGGGGTTTGGGTCCATTGGGATTGTGTACAGTGGGGAGTGAAGGGGAAGGGGTTTGGCTCCATGGGGATTGTGTACGGCGGGAGTGAACGTGAACGGGTTTGGGATTGGGATTGGGATTGTGTACAGTGGGAGTGAACGGGAAGGGGTTTGGGTCCATTGGGATTGTGTACAGTGGGAGTGAATGGGAAGGGGTTTGGGTCCATGGGGATTGTGTACAGTGGGAGTGAAGGGGAAGGGGTTTGGGTCCATTGGGATTGTGTACGGTGGGAGTGACGGGGAAGGGGCTTGGGTCTATTGTGGTTGTGTACAGTGGGTGTGAACGGGAAGGCGTTTGGGTCCATTGGGATTGTGTACGGTGGGAGTGAAGGGGAAGGCGTTTTTGGTCCATTGGGATTGTGTACATTGGGAGTGAGTGGGAAGGGGTTTGGGATTGGGATTGTGTACGGTGGGAATGAATGGGAAGGGGTTTGGGTCCATTGGGATTGTGTATGGTGGGAGTGAACAGGAAGGGTTTTGGGTCTATTGGGATTGTGTACGGTGGGAGTGAACGGGTAGGGGTTTGGGTCCATTGGGATTGTGTACAGTGGGAGTGAAGGGGAAGGGGTTTGTGTCCATGGAGATTGTGTACAGTGGTAGTAAACAGGAAGGGATTTGGGTCCATTGGGATTGTGTACAGTGGGAGTGAATGGGAAGGGGTTTGGGTCCATGAGGATTGTGTACAGTGGGAGTTAAGGGGAAGGGGTTTGGGTCCATTGGGATTGTGTACAGTGGGAGTGAACGGGAAGGGGTTTGGGTCCATGGGGATTGTGTACAGTGGGAGTGAAGGGGAAGGGGTTTGGGTCCATTGGGATTGTGTACGGTGGGAGTGAACGGGAAGGGGTTTGGGTCTATTGGGATTGTGTACAGTGGGAGTGAACGGGAAGGGGTTTGGGTCCATTGCGATTGTTTACGGTGGGAGTGAAAGGGAAGGGGTTTGGGTCCATTGGGATTGTGTACAGTGGGCGTGAAGGGGAAGGGGTTTGGGTCCATTGGGATTGTGTACAGTGGGAGTGAAGGGGAAGGGGTTTGTGTCCATTGGGATTGTGTACGGTGGGAGTGAAGGGGAAGGGGTTTGGGTCCATTGGGATTGTGTACGGTGGGAGTGAAGGGGAAGGGGTTTGGGTCCATTGGGATTGTGTACGGTGGGAGTGAACGGGAAGGGGTTTGGGTCCATTGGGATTGTGTACGGTAGGAGTAAACGGGAAGAGGTTTGGGTCCATTGGGATTGTGTACAGTGGGAGTGAAGGGGAAGGGGTTTGGGTCCATTGGGATTGTGTACGGTGGGAATGAATGGGAAGGGATTTGGGTCCATTGGGATTGTGTACAGTGGGAGTGAAGGGGAAGGGGTTTGGGTCCATTGGGATTGTGTACGGTGGGAGTGAACGGGAAGGGATTTGGGTCCATTGGAATTGTGTACGGTGTGAGTGAACGGGAAGGGGTTTGGGTCCATTGGGATTGTGTACAGTGGGAGTGAATGGGAAGGGGTTTGGGTCCATGGAGATTGTGTACAGTGGGAGTAAACGGGAAGGGATTTGGGATTGGGATTGTGTATGGTGGGAGTGAAGGGGAAGGGGTTTGGGTCCATTAGGATTGTGTACAGTGGGAGTGAACGGGAAGGGGTTTCGGTCAATTGGGATTGTGTACAGTGGGAGTGAACGGGAAGGGGTTTGGGTCCACGAGGGTTGTGTACAGTGGGAGTTAAGGGAAAGGGGTTTGGGTCCATTGTGATTGTATATGGTGGGAGTGAATGGGAAGGGGTTTGGTTTCATTGGGATTGTGTACAGTGGGAGTGAACGGGAAGGGGTTTGGGTCCATTGGGATTGTGTACGGTGGGAGTGAACGGGAAATGGTTTGGGACCATTGGGATTGTGTACTGTGGGAGTTAATGGGAAGGGGTTTGGGTCCATGGAGATTGTGTACAGTGGGAGTAAACGGGAAGGGATTTGGGATTGGGATTGTGTATGCTGGGAGTGAAGGGGAAGGGGTTTGGGTCCATTAGGATGGTGGACAGTGGGAGTGAACGGGCAGGGGTTTGGGTCCATTGGGATTGTGTACTGTGGGAGTGAAGGGGAAGGGGTTTGTGTCCATTGGAATTGTGTACGGTGGGAGTGAAGGGGAAGGGGTTTGGGTCCATTGGGATTGTGTACGGCGGGAGTGAACGGGAAGGGGTTTGGGTCCATTGCGATTGTTTACGGTGGGAGTGAAAGGGAAGGGGTTTGGGTCCATTGGGATTGTGTACAGTGGGAGTGAACGGGAAGGGGTTTGGGTCCATTGGGATTGTGTACAGTGGGAGTGAAGGGGAAGGGGTTTGTTTCCATTGGGATTGTGTACGGTGGGAGTGAAGGGGAAGGGGTTTGGGTCCATTGGGATTGTGTATGGTGGGAGTGAAGGGGAAGGGGTTTGGGTCCATTAGGATTGTGTACAGTGGGAGTGAACGGGAAGGGGTTTGGGATTGGGATTGTGTACGGTGGAAGTGAAGGGGAAGGGGTTTGGATCCATTAGGATTGTGTACAGTGGGAGTGAACGGGAAGGGGTTTGGGTCCATTGGGATTGTGCACAGTGGGAGTGAAGGGGAAGGGGTTTGTGTCCATTGGGATTGTGTACAGTGGGAGTTAAGGGAAAGGGGTTTGGGTCCATTGGGATTGTATATGGTGGGAGTGAATGGGAAGGGGTTTGGTTTCATTGGTTTTGTGTACAGTGGGAGTGAAGGGGAAGGGGTTTGGGTCCATTGGGATTGTGTACGGTGGGAGTGAAGGGGAAGGGGTTTGGGTCCATTGGGATTGTGTACAGTGGGAGTGAACGGGAAGGGGTTTGGGTCCATTAGGATTGTGTACAGTGGGAGTGAACGGGAAGGGGTTTGGGTCCATTGGGATTGTGTACGGTGGGAGTAAACGGGAAGAGGTTTGGGTCCATTGGGACTGTGTACAGTGGGAGTGAAGGGGAAGGGGTTTGGGTCCATTGGTATTGTCTACGGTGGGAGTGAACGGGAAGGGGTTTGGGTCCATGGGGATTGTGTACAGTGGGAGTGAATGGGAAGGGGTTTGGGTCCATTGGGATGGTGTACAGTGGGAGTGAACGGGAAGGGGTTTGGGTCCATTGGGATTGTGTACGGTGGGAGTGAAGGGGAAGGGGTTTGGGTCCATTGGGATTGTGTACAGTGGGAGTGAATGGGAAGGGGTTTGGGTCCATTGGGATGGTGTACGGTGGGAGTGAACGGGAAGGGGTTTGGGTCCATTGGGATTGTGTACGGTGGGAGTGAACGGGAAGGGGTTTGGGATTGTGTACAGTGGGAGTGAAGGGGAAGGGGTTTGGGTCCATTGGGATTGTGTACAGTGGGAGTGAAGGGGAAGGGGTTTGTGTCCATTGGGATTGTGTACGGTGGGAGTGAAGGGGAAGGGGTTTGGGTCCATTGGGATTGTGTACGGTGGGAGTTAAGGGGAAGGGGTTTGGGTCCATTGGGATTGTGTATGGTGGGAGTGAAGGGGAAGGGGTTTGGGTCCATTGGGATTGTGTACAGTGGGAGTGAACTGGAAGTGGTTTGGGTCCATTGGGATTGTGTACTGTGGGGGTGAATGGGAAGGGGTTTGGGTCCATGGAAATTGTGTACAGTGGGAGTAAACGGGAAGGGATTTGGGATTGGGATTGTGTATGGTGGGAATGAAGCGGAAGGTGTTTGTGTCCATTGTGTACGGTGGGCGTGAAGGGGAAGGGGTTTGGGTCCATTGGGATTGTTTACGGTGGGAGTGAACGGGAAGGGGTTTGGATCCATTGGGATTGTGTACAGTGGGAGTGAAGGGGAAGGGGTTTGGGTCCATTAGGATGGTGGACAGTGGGAGTTAACGGGAAGTGGTTTGGGTCCATTGGGATTGTGTACTGTGGGAGTGAATGGGAAGGGGTTTGGGTCCATGGAGATTGTGTACAGTGGGAGTAAACGAGAAGGGATTTGGGATTGGGATTGTGTATGGTGGGAGTGAAGGGGAAGGGGTTTGGGTCCATTAGGATTGTGTACAGTGGGAGTGAACGGGAAGGGGTTTGGGTCCATTGGGATTGTGTACAGTGGGAGTGAACGGGAAGGGGTTTGGGTCCACGAGGATTGTGTACAGTGGGAATTAAGGGAAAGGGGTTTGGGTCCATTGGGGTTTTGTAGAGTGGGAGTGAACGGGAAGGGGTTTGGGTCCATGGGGATTGTGTACAGTTGGAGTGAAGGGGAAGGGGTTTGGGTCCATTGGGATTGTGTACGGTGGGAGTGAACGGGAAGGGGTTTGGGATTGGGATTGTGTACGGTGGAAGTGAAGGGGAAGGGGTTTGGATCCATTGGAATTGTGTACGGTGGGAGTGAAGGGGAAGGGGTTTTTGTCCATTGGGATTGTGTACGGTGGGAGTGAACGGGAAGGGGTTTGGGTCCATTGCGATTGTGTACAGTGGGAGTGAACGGGAAGGGGTTTGGGTCCATTGCGATTGTTTACGGTGGGAGTGAAAGGGAAGGGGTTTGGGTCCATTGGGATTGTGTACAGTGGGAGTGAACGGGAAGGGGTTTGGGTCCATTGGGATTGTGTACAGTGGGAGTGAAGGGGATGTGGTTTGTGTCCATTGGGATTGTGTACGGTGGGAGTGAAGGGGAAGGGGTTTGGGTCCATTGGGATTGTGTACTTTGGGAGTGAACGGGAAGGGGTTTGGGTCCATTGGGATTGTGTACGGTGGGAGTGAACGGGAAGGGGTTTGGGTCCATTGGGATTGTGTACGGTGGGAGTAAACGGGAAGAGGTTTGGTTCATTGGGATTGTGTACTGTGGGAGTGAAGGGGAAGGGGTTTGGCTCCATTGGGATTGTGTACGGTGGGAATGAACGGGAAGGGATTTGGGTCCATTGGGATTGTGTACAGTGGGAGTGAAGGGGAAGGGGTTTGGGTCCATTGGGATTGTGTACGGTGGGAGTGAACGGGAAGGGGTTTGGGTCTATTGGAATTGTGTACGGTGGGATTGAACGGGAAGGGGTTTGGGTCCATTGGGATTGTGTACAGTGGGAGTAAACGGGAAGGGATTTGGGATTGGGATTGTGTACGGTGGGAGTGAACGGGAATGGGTTTGGGTGCATTGGGATTGTGTACGGTGGGAGTGAATGGGAAGGGGTTTGTGTCCATTGGGATTGTGTAAGGTGGGAGTGAAGGGGAAGGATGTTCGGCCCATTGGGATTGTGTACGGTGGGAGTGAAGGGGAAGGGGTTTGGGTCCATTGGGATTGTGTACGGTGGGAGTGAAGGGGAAGGTGTTTGGGTCCATTGGGATTGTGTACGGTGGGAGTGAACGGGAACCGGTTTGAGTCCATGGGTATTGTGTACATTGGGAGTGAATGGGAAGGGGTTTGGGTCCATTGGGATTGTGTACAGTGGGGAGTGAAGGGGAAGGGGTTTGGCTCCATGGGGATTGTGTACGGCGGGAGTGAACGTGAACGGGTTTGGGATTGGGATTGGGATTGTGTACAGTGGGAGTGAACGGGAAGGGGTTTGGGTCCATTGGGATTGTGTACAGTGGGAGTGAATGGGAAGGGGTTTGGGTCCATGGGGATTGTGTACAGTGGGAGTGAAGGGGAAGGGGTTTGGGTCCATTGGGATTGTGTACGGTGGGAGTGACGGGGAAGGGGCTTGGGTCTATTGTGATTGTGTACAGTGGGTGTGAACGGGAAGGCGTTTGGGTCCATTGGGATTGTGTACGGTGGGAGTGAAGGGGAAGGCGTTTTTGGTCCATTGGGATTGTGTACATTGGGAGTGAGTGGGAAGGGGTTTGGGATTGGGATTGTGTACGGTGGGAATGAATGGGAAGGGGTTTGGGTCCATTGGGATTGTGTATGGTGGGAGTGAACGTGAAGGGTTTTGTGTCCTTTGGGATTTTGTACGGTGGGAGTGAACGGGAAGAGTTTTGGGTCTATTGGGATTGTGTACGGTGGGAGTGAACGGGTAGGGGTTTGGGTCCATTGGGATTGTGTACAGTGGGAGTGAAGGGGAAGGGGTTTGTGTCCATGGAGATTGTGTACAGTGGTAGTAAACGGGAAGGGATTTGGGTCCATTGGGATTGTGTACAGTGGGAGTGAATGGGAAGGGGTTTGGGTCCATGAGGATTGTGTACAGTGGGAGTTAAGGGGAAGGGGTTTGGGTCCATTGGGATTGTGTACAGTGGGAGTGAACGGGAAGGGGTTTGGGTCCATGGGGATTGTGTACAGTGGGAGTGAAGGGGAAGGGGTTTGGGTCCATTGGGATTGTGTACGGTGGGAGTGAAGGGGAAGGGGTTTGGGTCTATTGGGATTGTGTATAGTGGGAGTGAACGGGAAGGCGTTTGGGTCCATTGGGATTGTGTACGGTGGGAGTGAAGGGGAAGGGGTTTTTGGTCCATTGGGATTGTGTACATTGGGAGTGAGTGGGAAGGGGTTTGGGATTGGGATTGTGTACGGTGGGAGTGAACGGGAATGGGTTTGGGTCCATTGGGATTGTGTACGGTGGGAGTGAAGGGGAAGGGGTTTTTGGTCCATTGGGATTGTGTACATTGGGAGTGAGTGGGAAGGGGTTTGGGATTGGGATTGTGTACGGTGGGAGTGAACGGGAAGGGGTTTGGGTCCATTGGGATTGTGTATGGTGGGAGTGAACGGGAAGGGTTTTGGGACCTTTGGGATTTTGTACGGTGGGAGTGAACGGGAAGGGGTTTGGGTCCATTGTGATTGTGTACGGTGGGAGTGAAGGGGAAGGGGTTTGGGTCCATTGGGATTGTGTACAGTGGGAGTGAACAGGAAGGGTTTTGGGTCCATTGGGATTGTGTATGGTGGGAGTGAACGGGAAGGGTTTTGGGTCCTTTGGGATTTTGTACGGTGGGAGTGAACGGGAAGGGGTTTGGGTCCATTGGGATTGTGTACGGTGGGAGTGAAGGGGAAGGGGTTTTTGGTCCATTGGGATTGTGTACATTGGGAGTGAGTGGGAAGGGGTTTGGGATTGGGATTGTGTACGGTGGGAGTGAACGGGAAGGGTTTTGGGTCCATTGGGATTGTGTACAGTGGGAGTGAATGGGAAGGGGTTTGGGTCCATGAGGATTGTGTACAGTGGGAGTTAAGGGGAAGGGGTTTGGGTCCATTGGGATTGTGTACAGTGGGAGTGAACGGGAAGGGGTTTGGGTCCATGGGGATTGTGTACA
>NW_024470628.1:260000-330000 GCF_017639515.1 Carcharodon carcharias | reverse complement strand
GGCATAAGTTCAAGGTGAGGGGCAGGAGGTTTAGGGGGGGATGTGGGGAGAAACTTTCTTACCCAGAGGGTGGTGAGGGTGTGGAATGCGCTGCCTGGGAGGGTGGTGGAGGGTGGGTTAGCCTCACACCCTTTAAAAAGCCCCTGGACAAGCGCTTGGCACCTCCTAACGTTCGAGGCTGTGGGGGCCAAGTGCTGGTCAGTGGGGTTAGGGAGGTAGGTCAGGGGTTTCTCACGGTGTCCGGTACAGACTCGATGGGCCGAAGGGCCTCTTCTGCACTCTGTGAGATTCTGTGCAATAAGATAAAACTCATTCAGATAGATATTGGCCAACTCGCTGCAAGTTCTATGGAGGAACATCTTTGAAGAGAACTTAAATTATTTGGTTTTGTTACAAAAGTTCAACCGGAAAGATAAATTTCTTCAAATGAGTTGAAACTAGTTTTTAAGAAGCTGAGGGGCTTTCAAGATAAAGTCCAGGGAAAACTCCCACAGGCGCCCAGTCAAAAAGTCACTGGGGGAGACGTCTCGGGAGTGAGTTTACCTTCAAAAAGTTAACCCAATGATGGTTCCTTTGGACGGAAAAGGGAAACTTCTCTCAGTCCCCCTTTCCCCGGCGACTGCAGTGATTCCAAGTTCCTCTCTCCCCTACCACGCGTTACGCCTTTTTTCTTTCAGAGTTGATCCTGTCTTTAACTTCCTTAGAGAGCCACAGATGACGTGCCCTTCTCCTAGAGCCCCTCTCTCTCTCTCACTGGAAAGGACCTTTGCTGAGGTTCGCCTTAAACGTTTGCCGCTGCGTCTCTCTGTAACCCGATTTCCCAATTCACTTCAGCCAACTCTGTCTTCGTCTCCTTGCCGTGGGCTTTACTTCGGTTTAGCACACTAGTCTCAGACCCACTCTTCTCACCCTCCCACTGAAGGTGAAATTCAATGCGGCGATCACAGTCATGAATTAATCCCCGTCTCATCGAAATAGTCTAAAGCTGGGTCTTGCAGAGTTCCAGTGACTGGGGGTGATTGGGGTGGGGGGTGGGGGGGGTGCGGATGCGAGTATTTACCTCGGCAGCTTGTTCCATTGTGGGGATTGTCCTCGGGGAGAAGGGTGTCTTCCTGATGAATGCTTTGCGTGGTTCACGAGGATGGTTCCCATGTGTATTGTCGACGCCTCGCCGCTGTCTCTGTCTCTCTCTGACCACCAATTCCCTACCGTGTGTCACCTCCCCAACACTTCTCCCCCATCCCCCAACCTCTGCCCCTCCCCCCTCCCCCGGCCCCCCATACCTCCCCCCTCCCCCGCCCTCTCCTCCGCCCTCACGCCCCCAGCACACCCCCACCTCTCCTGCCCTCACCCCCCCCACCTCTCCTGCCCTCGACCGCCACCTCATCTGCCCCCCACCTCTCATGCCCTCACCCCCCCACCTCATCTGCCCCCCCACCTCATCTGCCCCCCCACCTCATCTGCCCCCCCAACTCTCATGCCCTCACCCCCACCTCATCTGCCCCCCCACCTCTCATGCCCTCACCCCCCCACCTCATCTGCCCCCCCACCTCATCTGCCCCCCCACCTCATCTGCCCCCCCACCTCATCTGCCCCCCCACCTCTCATGCCCTCACCCCCACCTCATCTGCCCCCCCACCTCTCATGCCCTCACCCCCACCTCATCTGTCCTCAACCCCAACCTCATCTGCCCCCAACCCCCACACCCCCAACCCCCACACCCCCAACTCATCTGCCCCCAACCCCCACACCCCCAACTCATCTGCCCCCAACCCCCACACCCCCAACTCATCTGCCCCCAACCCCCACACCCCCAACTCATCTGCCCCCCACCTCTCCTGCCCCCAACCCCCACACCCCCAACTCATCTGCCCCCAACCCCCACACCCCCAACCCCCACACCCCCAACTCATCTGCCCCCAACCCCCACACCCCCAACTCATCTGCCCCCAACCCCCACACCCCCAACTCATCTGCCCCCAACCCCCACACCCCCAACTCATCTGCCCCCAACCCCCACACCCCCAACTCATCTGCCCCCAACCCCCACACCCCCAACCCCCACACCCCCACCTCATCTGCCCCCAACCCCCACACCCCCACCTCATCTGCCCCCAACACCCACACCCCCAACTCAACTGCCCCCAAACCCCACACCCCCAACTCATCTGCCCCCAACCCCCACACCCCCAACCCCCACACCCCCAACTCATCTGCCCCCAACCCCCACACCCCCAACTCATCTGCCCCCAACCCCCACACCCCCAACTCATCTGCCCCCAACCCCCACACCCCCAACTCATCTGCCCCCAACCCCCACACCCCCAACTCATCTGCCCCCAACCCCCACACCCCCAACTCATCTGCCCCCAACCCCCACACCCCCAACCCCCACACCCCCACCTCATCTGCCCCCAACACCCACACCCCCAACTCAACTGCCCCCAAACCCCACACCCCCAACTCATCTGCCCCCAACCCCCACACCCCCAACCCCCACACCCCTACCTCATCTGCCCCCCACCTCTCCTGCCCCCAACCCCCACACCCCCACCTCATCTGCCCCCAACCCCCACACCCCCAACTCATCTGCCCCCAACCCCCACACCCCCAACTCATCTGCCCCCAACCCCCACACCCCCACCTCATCTGCCCCCCACCTCTCCTGCCCCCAACCCCCACACCCCCACCTCATCTGCCCCCCACCTCTCCTGCCCCCAACCCCCACACCCCCACCTCATCTGCCCCCCACCTCTCCTGCCCCCAACCCCCACACCCCCACCTCATCTGCCCCCCACCTCTCCTGCCCTCACCCCCTCGGACACTCCTGCCTCTCTGCCCCCTCCCCCCCACCTCTAACCCCCTCACCTTTCACCACCACCCCCCCCCCCCAACCCCCGGCCTCTCCCCCACCCCCACCCCCACTCTCCCCCCCAACCCTTCTCCCTCCCCTCCCTGACCTTGGGCGGTAAAACGTTGAATGACCAGCAGGACACAGGAGGTTGCATCGAAATCGTAGAGGAATTTATTAGCCCCAGGTGCCAACTCGCCACTGGAACATCTGGTAGACGGTCCCCAGCTTTGGACCTCACCTCAGGATGTGCTGGGAGGGAGGGAGGGAGGGAGGGAGGGATGGAGGGAGGGAGGGAGGAAGTTACACCTCCCCCCCCCCCTCCACCAGAGCCTCGCTCAGGGCAGGAGGGTCACACTGCGCAGTACCCCTTGCCCCCCCACCCACCCACGGTCCCCTCACACAGACACACACACACACACACACACACACAGACACACCCGCACCCAAACCCATCCACCCATAAAATATATAATAGAATTTACTCTGCTTAAAAATCTGGAGCAGGTCAGCAGGTCAGTCTCCAAGGGCAGGAGTCTCGGCGAGTCTCGATCGCCAGCAGCTCCTCGACTCACCCCCTCGCCTCGCCTCGTCACCCCCTGACCTCTCCCCGTCACCCCCTGACCTCGCCTCGCCTCGTCACCCCCTGACCTCTCCCCGTCACCCCCTGACCTCGCCTCGCCTCGTCACCCCCTGACCTCTCCCCGTCACCCCCTGACCTCGCCTCGCCTCGTCACCCCCTGACCACTCCCCGTCACCCCCTGACCTCGCCTCGCCTCGTCACCCCCTGACCTCAACCCACCCCATCACCCCTTGACCTCAACCCGTCACCCCTGACCTGAGAGCAGGAGAGGGAGTGTGAGCGAGAGAGACTGAGAGACACACAGGGAGAGGGAGAGAGGGACAGAGAGAGATGTGCAGAGAGAGAGAGGGAGGGAGAAAGGCAGAGAGCGAAAGAGAGAGAGAGTTGGAGACAGACCGAAGGAGAGAGACAGAGAGGAGTTGGAGAGAGAGACAGAGAGAGACAGAGAGAGTTGGAGACAGACCGAAGGAGAGAGACAGAGAGAATTGGAGAGAGAGAGTTGGAGAGAGAGTTGGAGACAGACTGAAGGAGAGAGACAGAGAGAATTGGAGAGAGAGAGAGTTGGAGACAGACAGAAGAGAGAGAGTTGGATAGAGAGTTGGAGACAGACCGAAGAGAGAGAGTTGGAGAGAGAGTTGGAGACAGACCGAAGGAGAGAGACAGAGAGAATTGGAGAGAGAGAGAGTTGGAGACAGACCGAAGGAGAGAGACAGAGAGAGTTGGAGACAGACAGAAGGAGAGAGAGAGTTGGAGAGAGAGAGAGAGAGAGAGAGACAGAGAGAATTGGAGAGAGAGAGTTGGAGACAGACCGAAGGAGAGAGACAGAGAGAATTGGAGAGAGAGAGTTGGAGACAGACCGAAGGAGAGAGACAGAGAGAATTGGAGAGAGAGAGTTGGAGACAGACCGAAGGAGAGAGACAGAGAGAATTGGAGAGAGAGAGTTGGAGACAGACCGAAGGAGAGAGACAGAGAGAATTGGAGAGAGAGAGTTGGAGACAGACCGAAGGAGAGAGACAGAGAGAATTGGAGAGAGAGAGTTGGAGACAGACCGAAGGAGAGAGAGAGTTGGAGACAGACCGAAGGAGAGAGACAGAGAGAATTGGAGAGAGAGAGAGTTGGAGACAGACCGAAGGAGAGAGACAGAGAGAGTTGGAGACAGACAGAAGGAGAGAGAGAGTTGGAGAGAGAGAGAGAGAGAGAGAGACAGAGAGAATTGGAGAGAGAGAGTTGGAGACAGACCGAAGGAGAGAGACAGAGAGAATTGGAGAGAGAGAGAGTTGGAGACAGACCGAAGGAGAGAGACAGAGAGAGTTGGAGACAGACAGAAGGAGAGAGAGAGTTGGAGAGAGAGAGAGAGAGAGAGAGACAGAGAGAATTGGAGAGAGAGAGTTGGAGACAGACCGAAGGAGAGAGACAGAGAGAGTTGGAGACAGACAGAAGGAGAGAGAGAGTTGGAGAGAGAGAGAGAGAGAGAGAGACAGAGAGAATTGGAGAGAGAGAGTTGGAGACAGACCGAAGGAGAGAGACAGAGAGAATTGGAGAGAGAGAGTTGGAGACAGACCGAAGGAGAGAGACAGAGAGAATTGGAGAGAGAGAGTTGGAGACAGACCGAAGGAGAGAGACAGAGAGAATTGGAGAGAGAGAGTTGGAGACAGACCGAAGGAGAGAGACAGAGAGAATTGGAGAGAGAGAGTTGGAGACAGACCGAAGGAGAGAGACAGAGAGAATTGGAGAGAGAGAGTTGGAGACAGACCGAAGGAGAGAGAGAGTTGGAGACAGACCGAAGGAGAGAGACAGAGAGAATTGGAGAGAGAGAAAGTTGGAGACAGACAGGAGAGAGAGAGTTGGAGAGAGAGAGAGAGAGACAGAGAGGGAGATATGAAGTGCGATGGACAGAGAGGATGTTACCCAGGGGAGTATTTAATCCCACAGCCTCTCTGAGTAACAGATTGACAGGGCAGGGGCTGGATGGGCAGGAGTTCCTGCCCTCATCTCCCCCCTCCCTCTCTCTCCCCCCGCTCTCTCTCTCTCCCCCCGCTCTCTCCCTCTCTCATCTCCCCCCCGCTCTCTCCCTCTCCCCCCGCTCTCTCCCTCTCCCCCCTACTCTCTCCCTCCCTCATCTCCCCCCGCTCTCTCCCTCTCCCCCCGCTCTCTCCCTCTCTCATCTCCCCCCGCTCTCTCTCTCTCCCCCCGCTCTCTCCCTCTCTCATCTCCCCCCGCTCTCTCCCTCTCCCCCCGCTCTCTCTCTCTCCCCCCGCTCTCTCCCTCTCTCATCTCCCCCCGCTCTCTCCCTCTCCCCCCGCTCTCTCCCTCTCCCCCCTACTCTCTCCCTCCCTCATCTCCCCCCTCCCTCTCTCTCCCCCCGCTCTCTCTCTCTCCCCCCACTCTCTCCCTCTCTCATCTCCCCCCGCTCTCTCCCTCTCCCCCCGCTCTCTCCCTCTCTCATCTCCCCCCGCCCTCTCTCTCCCCCCCGCTCTCTCTCTCTCTCCCCCCGCTCTCTCCCTCTCTCATCTCCCCCCGCTCTCTCCCTCTCCCCCCGCTCTCTCCCTCTCTCATCTCCCCCCGCCCTCTCTCTCCCCCCGCTCTCTCTCTCCCCCCGCTCTCTCCCTCTCCCCCTACTCCCCCCGCTCTCTCCCTCTCCCCCCGCTCTCTCCCTCTCTCATCTCCCCCCGCCCTCTCTCTCCCCCCGCTCTCTCTCTCTCTCCCCCCGCTCTCTCCCTCTCCCCCTACTCCCCCCGCTCTCTCCCTCTCCCCCTACTCCCCCCGCTCTCTCCCTCTCCCCCCGCTCTCTCCCTCTCTCATCTCCCCCCGCCCTCTCTCTCCCCCCGCTCTCTCTCTCTCCCCCCCGCTCTCTCCCTCTCCCCCTACTCCCCCCGCTCTCTCCCTCTCCCCCCGCTCTCTCCCTCTCTCATCTCCCCCCGCTCTCTCCCTCTCCCCCCGCTCTCTCCCTCTCTCATCTCCCCCCGCCCTCTCTCTCCCCCCGCTCTCTCTCTCTCCCCCCGCTCTCTCCCTCTCCCCCTACTCCCCCCGCTCTCTCCCTCTCCCCCCGCTCTCTCCCTCTCTCATCTCCCCCCGCCCTCTCTCTCCCCCCGCTCTCTCTCTCTCCCCCCGCTCTCTCCCTCTCCCCCTACTCCCCCCGCTCTCTCCCTCTCCCCCCGCTCTCTCCCTCTCCCCCCGCTCTCTCCCTCTCCCCCCGCTCTCTCCCTCTCCCCCCGCTCTCTCCCTCTCCCCCCGCTCTCTCCCTCTCTCATCTCCCCCCGCCCTCTCTCTCCCCCCGCTCTCTCCCTCTCCCCCCGCTCTCTCCCTCTCTCCCCCCCTCACTCCCTCCCCTCCTCTTACCCCACCTCCCCACCCTCGGGCAGCTCCCCCCTCCCCCTCCTGGCTACACGGGGGGAGGGGACGGGGAGTAAACTCACTCCTGCGGACAATTTCCTAGTGGGGGGGGGGGGGGTGATCGAGCGAGAAACGGAGCAGGTTTTGGGGCAGCGCAAGCCCGCGGTTCCACGGGATCGCACTGTGCCCTCGAACGGTGGGCGGCGGGAAGGTGGGGAGGGGAGTGGGGTGGGGGGGATGCAAATAACAAAAAAAGGTGGGGGGGGGAGGGTCAACAGAGCAGCGCTTCCCGGTCGTCGTGGGCGACCTCCCCGGGGGAGGGGTCACCGAGGGGCAGCAGGAGGACATCGCCGGCTGAGACCTCGGCCTGGCGGCCGGACCTCGCCCACGAGGGGTCCGGGTCGGGGGAGGGGCCCTCCGCTGAGGGGGCGGTGGGGCGAGGGGCGCCGTCCAGGAGAGGGAACTTGCGAGGGAGCGGGAGGGCCTGGGAGGAGGAGGAGGAGGATGGGGCATGGCGGGAGGAGGAGGAGGAGGAGGAGGAGGGGGAGGGGGTGGCGGGGGTTGGGGCAGACCCCGCGGGACCCTGGCCCACAGCCGGCTCGGCCGGGCGAGGCCCCCGGGCGGAGGAGGGTCTCAGGAGGGAGCAGAGGCGAATCCGGCGGATGCGGCGGAACAAGCGGCGCATGAAGCGGCTCCGGCGCCGGCTGCGGCGGGAAGGCCGGTGAGGGGGTTCCTGACGGAGCAGCTGGAGGATCGAGCGGATGTTCCCGATGACCGAGGTCTGGAGGGAGGGAGGAGAGAGAAAGAGAGAAGGACAACGTTACTCAAGGTATCCCCCACACCCGGCGCACCGACCGACAACGCGACCGGCGACGAGGGACTTACATCGTTGGGGTTCTCAGTGGGAAAGTCTTCGACGGGCGGAATGGCTCCCTGAGCGATTAGCTCCCCGTAGGAGGGGGGAGCCCGACGCTGGGCAGCCTCGAGGTGGGCCAGAGGGGTCAGCAACCTGCACGGACAGGAGACAGCACGGGGTTAGATACAGAGTAAAGCTCCCTCTACACCATCCCCATCAAACACTCCCAGGACAGGTACAGCACGGGGATAGATACGGAGTAAATCTCCATCTACACTGTCCTCATCAAACACTCCCAGGACAGGTACAGCACGGGTTTAGATCTGGAGTTGACCCTCCAAGAGTTGACCCTCCAAGAGTTGACCCTCCAAGAGTTGACCATCCCAGAGTTGACCATCCCGGAGTTGATGCTCCTGGAGTTGACCCTCCAAGAGTTGGCCCTCCCAGGGTTGACCTCCAAGAGTTGACCTCCCGGAGTTGACGCTCCAAGAGTTGACCTCCAAGAGTTGACCTCCAAGACCTGACCCTCCAAGACATGACCCTCCAAAACCTGACCCTCCCGGACTTGACCCTCCCGGAGTTGACCCTCCCGGAGTCGACCCTCCCGGTGTCGACCCTCCCGGTGTCGACCCTCCCGGAGTTGACCCTCCCGGAGTTGACCCTCCCAGAGTTGACCATCCAAGAGGTGACCCTCCAAGAGATGACGCTCCCGGAGTTGACCCTCCCGGAGTTGACCTCCCAGAGTTGACCCTCTCAGAGTTGACCCACAAAGAGTTGACCATCCAGAGTTGACGTTCCAAGAGTTGACCCTCTCAGAGTTGACCCACCAAGAATTGACCCTCCTGGAGTTGACCCTCCCGGAGTTGAACCTCCCGGAGTTGACCCTCCCGGAGTTGACCCACAAAGAGTTGACCCTCCCAGAGTTGACCCTCCCAGAGTTGACCCTCTCAGAGTTGACCCACAAAGAGTTGACCATCCCAGAGTTGACGTTCCAAGAGTTGACCCTCTCAGAGTTGACCCACCAAGAATTGACCCTCCTGGAGTTGACCCTCCCGGAGTTGAACCTCCCGGAGTTGACCCTCCCGGAGTTGAACCTCCCGGAGCTGACCCTCCCGGAGTTGACCCGCCCGGAGTTGACCCGCCCGGAGTTGACCGTCCCGGAGTTGACCCTCCCAGAGTTGACCCGCCAAGAGTTGACCCTCCCCGAGTCGGCCCTCCCTCGCTCCCTCCTCACCTGTAGTGTCCGGTCCGGAGCGAGTAGAGTTTGCAGGTGCAGCCGAGGGCCACCACCAGGAGGAGGCCGCAGACCAGGCTGCCCACCGCGGCTGCGGTGGCCACCTTGCGGGGCAGGGGGCGCCGCCGGGCGCAGTCCCTCTCGTCGCTGGCGTCGGCGCAGTCCGGCTGCCCGTCGCAGACCCAGGCCTCGAAGATGCAGCGCCCATCGGCGCAGCGGAAGGTGCCCCTGCGGCACCTCCGGCAGCCCCGCTCGTCCGCCCCGCCCGGGCAGTAGGTCTGGTAGTTGCAGCGGTCGGCGGCGCCGTAGCAGGCTCCCCCACCCCCACCCCCGCCCCCGCAGGGGTAGCGCCCGGCGGGGCAGCCCCCGCACCCCTCCTCGTCGGCCCCCTCCTCGCAGTCCCAGCGCCCATCGCACCGCTGGCCAGGCTCGAAGCAGGCCGGAGCGCCCCCATCGCGGCACGGGAGCTCCCCGGGAAGGCAGTAGCCCCTCACCTGGTAGGTGGCGTTGAACCCGCCAGTGCCCCACCCGCCCCCCGAGATGTACCCCACCCAAGCCGACCCCGAGGCGACCAGCAGACGGGACGCCCCCCGGCCGCTCAAGCTGCCTAGCAACCGGCCCCCGCCCAACTCCTCCCCCACCCCGCCCCCCTCCCGCACCTCCAGCAGGTCCCCCGGCCCCAGCGCCAGGCCCCGGAAGGTTAGCAGCAACGGCCGGGGGTCCCCCGGATCCAGGTTCCAGCGGCACCGGCAAGGAGGGCGCCAGGCCCCGGCGGGCAGCCGGGAATCGGGCGAGGAGAAGGAGCCGAAGAAGCCCCCCAGGCGCTGGGTCCCCCGGCAGGGGTGGGGGAGGGGGAGGGGGTGGGGGTGGGGGTGGGGGGGCCTGGCGGCCGGACCTCGCCCACGAGGGGTCCGGGTCGGGGGAGGGGCCCTCCGCTGAGGGGGCGGTGGGGCGAGGGGCGCCGTCCAGGAGAGGGAACTTGCGAGGGAGCGGGAGGGCCTGGGAGGAGGAGGAGGAGGATGGGGCATGGCGGGAGGAGGAGGAGGAGGAGGAGGAGGGGGAGGGGGGTGGCGGGGGTTGGGGCAGACCCCGCGGGACCCTGGCCCACAGCCGGCTCGGCCGGGCGAGGCCCCCGGGCGGAGGAGGGTCTCAGGAGGGAGCAGAGGCGAATCCGGCGGATGCGGCGGAACAAGCGGCGCATGAAGCGGCTCCGGCGCCGGCTGCGGCGGGAAGGCCGGTGAGGGGGTTCCTGACGGAGCAGCTGGAGGATCGAGCGGATGTTCCCGATGACCGAGGTCTGGAGGGAGGGAGGAGAGAGAAAGAGAGAAGGACAACGTTACTCAAGGTATCCCCCACACCCGGCGCACCGACCGACAACGCGACCGGCGACGAGGGACTTACATCGTTGGGGTTCTCAGTGGGAAAGTCTTCGACGGGCGGAATGGCTCCCTGAGCGATTAGCTCCCCGTAGGAGGGGGGAGCCCGACGCTGGGCAGCCTCGAGGTGGGCCAGAGGGGTCAGCAACCTGCACGGACAGGAGACAGCACGGGGTTAGATACAGAGTAAAGCTCCCTCTACACCATCCCCATCAAACACTCCCAGGACAGGTACAGCACGGGGATAGATACGGAGTAAATCTCCATCTACACTGTCCTCATCAAACACTCCCAGGACAGGTACAGCACGGGTTTAGATCTGGAGTTGACCCTCCAAGAGTTGACCCTCCAAGAGTTGACCCTCCAAGAGTTGACCATCCCAGAGTTGACCATCCCGGAGTTGATGCTCCTGGAGTTGACCCTCCAAGAGTTGGCCCTCCCAGGGTTGACCTCCAAGAGTTGACCTCCCGGAGTTGACGCTCCAAGAGTTGACCTCCAAGAGTTGACCTCCAAGACCTGACCCTCCAAGACATGACCCTCCAAAACCTGACCCTCCCGGACTTGACCCTCCCGGAGTTGACCCTCCCGGAGTCGACCCTCCCGGTGTCGACCCTCCCGGTGTCGACCCTCCCGGAGTTGACCCTCCCGGAGTTGACCCTCCCAGAGTTGACCATCCAAGAGGTGACCCTCCAAGAGATGACGCTCCCGGAGTTGACCCTCCCGGAGTTGACCTCCCAGAGTTGACCCTCTCAGAGTTGACCCACAAAGAGTTGACCATCCCAGAGTTGACGTTCCAAGAGTTGACCCTCTCAGAGTTGACCCACCAAGAATTGACCCTCCTGGAGTTGACCCTCCCGGAGTTGAACCTCCCGGAGTTGACCCTCCCGGAGTTGACCCACAAAGAGTTGACCCTCCCAGAGTTGACCCTCCCAGAGTTGACCCTCTCAGAGTTGACCCACAAAGAGTTGACCATCCCAGAGTTGACGTTCCAAGAGTTGACCCTCTCAGAGTTGACCCACCAAGAATTGACCCTCCTGGAGTTGACCCTCCCGGAGTTGAACCTCCCGGAGTTGACCCTCCCGGAGTTGAACCTCCCGGAGCTGACCCTCCCGGAGTTGACCCGCCCGGAGTTGACCCGCCCGGAGTTGACCGTCCCGGAGTTGACCCTCCCAGAGTTGACCCGCCAAGAGTTGACCCTCCCCGAGTCGGCCCTCCCTCGCTCCCTCCTCACCTGTAGTGTCCGGTCCGGAGCGAGTAGAGTTTGCAGGTGCAGCCGAGGGCCACCACCAGGAGGAGGCCGCAGACCAGGCTGCCCACCGCGGCTGCGGTGGCCACCTTGCGGGGCAGGGGGCGCCGCCGGGCGCAGTCCCTCTCGTCGCTGGCGTCGGCGCAGTCCGGCTGCCCGTCGCAGACCCAGGCCTCGAAGATGCAGCGCCCATCGGCGCAGCGGAAGGTGCCCCTGCGGCACCTCCGGCAGCCCCGCTCGTCCGCCCCGCCCGGGCAGTAGGTCTGGTAGTTGCAGCGGTCGGCGGCGCCGTAGCAGGCTCCCCCACCCCCACCCCCGCCCCCGCAGGGGTAGCGCCCGGCGGGGCAGCCCCCGCACCCCTCCTCGTCGGCCCCCTCCTCGCAGTCCCAGCGCCCATCGCACCGCTGGCCAGGCTCGAAGCAGGCCGGAGCGCCCCCATCGCGGCACGGGAGCTCCCCGGGAAGGCAGTAGCCCCTCACCTGGTAGGTGGCGTTGAACCCGCCAGTGCCCCACCCGCCCCCCGAGATGTACCCCACCCAAGCCGACCCCGAGGCGACCAGCAGACGGGACGCCCCCCGGCCGCTCAAGCTGCCTAGCAACCGGCCCCCGCCCAACTCCTCCCCCACCCCGCCCCCCTCCCGCACCTCCAGCAGGTCCCCCGGCCCCAGCGCCAGGCCCCGGAAGGTTAGCAGCAACGGCCGGGGGTCCCCCGGATCCAGGTTCCAGCGGCACCGGCAAGGAGGGCGCCAGGCCCCGGCGGGCAGCCGGGAATCGGGCGAGGAGAAGGAGCCGAAGAAGCCCCCCAGGCGCTGGGTCCCCGGCAGGGGTGGGGGAGGGGGAGGGGGGGGGGGTGGGGGTGGGGGTGGGGTTGGGGGAGGGGGAGGAGCTGGGGGAGGGGGGTAGAGGGGCCGCAGGGCAGAGAGGAGGGGACGCAGTCGCCGTCCCCGCAGAGGGTCCAGCCGGTCTGGCACTCGGAACCTGCGGAGAGAGGGAGGGAGGGAGGGAGAAAGAGGGAGGGAGGGAGAGAGAGAGGGAGAGAGAGAGAGAGGGAGGGAGAGAGAGGGAGAGAGAGAGAGAGAGGGAGGGAGAGAGATGGAGAGAGAGAGAGAGAGGGAGGGAGAGAGAGGGAGAGAGAGAGAGGGAAAGAGAGACGGAGAGAGAGAGGGAGGGAGGGAGGGAGAGAGGGAGAGAGAGAGAGGGAGGGTGAGGTAGAGGGAGAGAGAGGGAGGGTGAGGGAGAGAGAGGGAGGGAGAAGGAGGGAGAGAGATGGAGAGGGAGGGAGAGAGGGAGGAAGAGGGAGAGAGGGGGAGAGAGAGAGAGGGAAAGAGAGACGGAGAGAGAGAGGGAGGGAGGGAGGGAGAGAGGGAGAGAGAGAGAGGGAGGGAGGGAGAGGGAGGGTGAGGTAGAGGGAGAGAGAGGGAGGGAGAAGGAGGGAGAGAGATGGAGAGGGAGGAAGAGGGAGAGAGGGGGAGAGAGAGAGGGAGAGAGAGGGAGGAAGTGTAGAGAGGGAGAGAGAGAGGGAGGAAGAGGGAGAGAGGGGGAGAGAGAGAGGGAGAGAGAGAGAGAGAGAGAGAGAGAGAGAGAGAGAGAGATGGAGAGGGAGTGGGAGAGAGGGAGGAAGAGGGAGAGGGAGGGAGAGAGAGAGAGGGAGCGGATAAGGAGGGAGAGAGAGAGGGAGAGAGAGAGAGGGAGAGGGGGAGAGAGAGGAAGAGGGAGGGAGAGAGAGGGAGGGAGAGAGAGGGGGAGAGAGAGAGGGAGAGAGAGAGAGGGAGAGGGAGGGAGAGAGAGGGAGGGTGAGGTAGAGGGAGGGAGAGAGAGGGAGGGTGAGGTAGAGGGAGGGAGAGGGAGGGAGAGAGGGAGCGGGAGAGAGACGGAGAGAGGGAGATGGAGACAAAAGGAGACAAAGAGAGAGAGTGAGATGCAACAACATTGACAATCCCAGCAATGATACCGACACTTGATATTCCCACTGTAACTTGTGTTTATACAGCGCCTGTAACCTCCCAAAGCCTTTCACAGGTGTGTGATCAAGGAAAAGGTGACACTCAGCCACATGCAGAGATATCGGGGGCAGGCGAGTGAACGCTCAGTCCAAGAGGGAGGTTTAACGGGGCGTCTTAAAGGAGGAGAGAGTCAGCGAGGGAGAGGTACGAGCAGAGAGGTTCAGGGTGGGATTCCCAGAGCCTGAGGGACCCCCCCAGGCAGCTGAAGGCCCAGCCACCAATGCCGGAGCGATGGGAATCGGGGGAGGCTCGAGAGACCGGAATCGGAGGAGATATCGGAGGGTCGTAGGGGGCTGGAGGAGGTTACAGAGATAGGGAGGGTTGTAGGGAGTCGGTGTGAGTTAGGACATGGGGGGTCCGCAGAGTATTGGACGAGGTGAAGTTCGCAGAGGGTGGGTCGGGGGAGAGCAGACCGGACTGCGTTGGAACAGTCGTGCCTGGAGGTCACGAGGGTGTGGATGAAGGCTTCAGCAGTGGATCAGCTGCGACAGGGGACCGGCCGGGCGATGGTACCGAGGTGGAAACAGGCGGCCTTCGAGGTGGAGAGAATACGAGGTGGGAAGCTCACCTCGAGGTCAAACGTGACGCCAAGCGTGTGCGGAGAGACTGGTTTATTCTCAGATTGTTGCCGGGGAGAGGGACGGCGCTGTTAACCTGTGAGCGGAGTTTGGAGTGGGCGCCGAAAACGGCGGCTTCAGCCTCCCCGATATTCAATCGGAGGGAATCTCCCCTCCTCCGGGAATGAATGTCAGAAAAGCGCTTTGACGATTTGGAGAGTGGAGGAGTCCAGAGAGGCGGGTGGGAGGAGGTGGTGAGGCCGAGCTGGGCGTCGTCGGAGTAAAGGGGAGTTTGGAGTGGGGAACTGTTCCCGAAATCCAATCGGAGGGAATCTCCGCTCCTCCGGGACCGAACGTCGGATAAGCGGTCTGACGATTTGGAGAGTGGAGGAGTCCAGAGAGGCGGGTGGGAGGAGGTGGTGAGGCCGAGCTGGGCGTCGTCGGAGTAAACGGAGTTTGAAGTGGGGCCGAGGGTCGATCCTTGCGGGGGGGGGGGTGGTGAGGAGGTTGGAGTGGGGTCGGGGGACGCCAGAGGGAATGGTGAGGGAGCAGGAAGGGGGAAGGTCAAAGGCTCCCGAAGGGTGAAAGGTCGGGGGCGATCCTATCAGAGAGAAGGGCACTGGCGGACTCTCAACGACCCTTAACCTTTGGCCCTGCAGAGAGAGAGGGAGAGAGAGCCCACTTGCCTTGTCCCACTCCCCCCACCCCCCCTCCAATCTCCCCCTCCCCCGCCCCCACCCCCCCCTCCTCCTCCCCACCACGACCCCTCACCTTTGACGAAGGTCAGCTCGAACATGGAACGCAGGCCGTGCCCGGCCTGGAGGTGGACATGGACGCTCCCGCCCGAGAAGGTCAAGGGTCGCGGGCGGGAGAGGCTGCAGAGCTGGCTGGGAGGTCGGCCGGGCGTCCAGAGGGTCAGGTGCCCCAAGTGGCAGGCCAGGTCAAAGGTCACGAATCTGAGGCGAGGCGGGGTGGTGGGGTCGGGGGAGAGGGCATCGGGGAGAAGAAAGCATTAGTACCGCTAGAAGCGACATCTCCCACCCCACCCCCCCCATCCCCAGCACCACCGCCGCCCCCCCCCCCCCACCCTCCCCCCCCACCCCACCACCCTTACCCCTCCCCACCACCCTTACCCCTCCCACCAATATCCCCCTCCAAAAGCCCCCTCGGCCCATCGAGTCTGCGCCGGTCAAACAAGTACCTGACTATTCTAATCCCCTTTTTCCAGCACTAGGCCCATAGCCTTGACGGCCATGGGCATCATCGCAAGTGTACATCCAAGTACGTCTTCAATGTTATGAGGGTTTCTGCCTCTATCACCCTTTCAGGCAGCGAGATCCAGGTTCCCGCCACTCTCTGGGTGAAAAAATTCTTCCTCACATCCCCTCCTAAACCTCCTGCCCCTTACCTTAAATCTATGCCCCCTGGTTATTGATCCCTCCACCAAGGGGGAAACGTTCCTTCCTATCTACCCTATCTATGCCCCTCATCATTTTATACACCTCAATCATGTCCCCCCCCCCCTCAATCTGCTCTGCTCCAGGGGGAAATAACCCCAGTCTATCCAATCTCTCCTCATAACTAAAACCCTCCAGCCCAGGCAACATCCTGGTGAATCTCCTCTGCACTCTCTCTAGTGCAATCTCCGTCAGGTAAGCAGTCTGACAATTTGGAGAGTGGAGGAGTCCAGAGAGGCGGGTGGGGGGTGGGGGGGGGGAGGAGGTGGTGAGACCGAGCCGGGTGTCGTCGGAGTTTGGAGTGGGAACTGCAAATTTGAAATAGAGGTTTAGTGTGTGTGGATGTGTCCTAATTTAATTGGATTAAAGCCCAGCTAGTCTGGGTGCTTTGATAGGTACGAGTTTCGATATGGAAGAGAGATAGATTTGCGATTTTGAATAGAGGATTCAAGAAGTGGGGGTGAAAACTAATGCCTATCTAGCAGAGACCAAGCAATATGTTTACATCACTAATACAGTTGGTACAGTGAGTGGGGTAGCTTTTGTTAAAAAGGCGAAGTTCAAAGAGGCTGGTGGGACAATGAGAATTCGAATCCAGTCGGAGGTGGTAGGTATAACTTCAGTAGTTTTTGGGTGTGCAGAACAGAGGTAACGTGAGCTCAAACGGTAGTTGCAAACCTCCAACTGGCTCCACAGGAACCAAAGTGAAAAGAGCCTCATTTTAGTTTCGTGCTTTGCCTGGTGTTTGGTTAAGTCCACGGGTTGCTGTTGCCTTAATGGAGATTAGTTTGGGGGTTTGTTAAAAATGATGATGGTAATTATTTGTAGCCAGGTGGATATATATTGTAACCCGTGTAAATTAATAAAAGGTTTCACTTCGCTTAATGTAAAACCTCTGATTCCTGAATTTAAAGTCGCATCTCAAAACACAACACTTAAAAAATTATTGGTTATGACAGTTGTTTCAAATTTCCCTCTGGAGATTTTTTCTTAGCAATGACTGCGTGGGCCAGAACACCCGCCCTTTCAGGCAGCGCCTTCCAGGTCACTACTACTCATAGCGCCTCTCCCCCACGACCACCCCGCACCACCCCCCCCCATCCCCCCACCCCCGACAAAAAAAACCATTCTCCTCACCAACACCCACCCGCCCGCCCTGGTCTGGTGAATTTCACTGAACGATGCAAAACTAAGTGGGAATATGAGCGGCCAGGAGGGTGTTAAGAGGGTTCGAGGCGATTTGGACAGGTTGAGTGAGTGGGCAAATAAAGGGCCGGTGCAGTGTAATGTGGATAAATGGCGATAGATTGGGAAACGTGAATGTACAGAGGGATCTGGGCGTCCTAGTACACCAGTCGCTGAAAGCAAGCATGCAAGTGCAGCAGGCGGTGTAGAAGGTAAATGGGGTGTGACGCGGACTGAGGAGAATCGGCCATAGAAACTTAGAAACTAGGAGCAGGAGGAGGCCATTCAGCCCCTCGACCCTGCTCCGCCATTCATTGTGATCATGGCTGATCCTCTGTCTCAACTCTGTACTCCCGCTCTCTCTTTCTCAAGGATGTCCTACTGCAGCTGTACAGGGCCTTGGTGAGACCACACCTGGAGTATGGTGTGCAATTTTGGTCTCTTTACCTCAGAGAGGATATACTAGAGGGAGAGCAGCGAAGGTTCACTAGGTTAATACAAGAGATGGCAGGATTGTCATATGGGGAGAGATTGGTTCGACTAGGTCTGTACTCACTGGAGTTTAGAAGGATGAGATGGTGGGGGGGATGCGGTCTCACTGAAAGATATAAAATTCTGACAGGGATGGACAGACCAGATGCAAGAAGGAAGTTCCCGATGGTGGGGAGGGTCTAGAACAAGGGGTCAACAGTCTGAGGATATGAGGGTAGACCATTCAGGACTGAGATGAGGAGAAATGTCTTCACTCGGAGGGTGGTGAACCGGTGAAATTCGCTGCAGAGGCCAATTCACTGAATATATTTAAGGAAATAGGGAGCTTTCTGGACTCTAAATGCATCAAGGGGTCTGGGGGGGGGGGGTGGGGGCGGAGAGAGAGAGAGCGGGAGTACAGAGTTGAGATAGAGGGTCAGCCATGATCACAATGAATGGCGGAGCAGGGTCGAGGGGCTGAATGGCCTCCTCCTGCTCCTAGTTTCTAAGTTTCTATGGCCGATTCTCCTCAATCCGCGTCACAGAATCCCACAGAGTGCAGAAGAGGCCCTTCGGCCCATCGAGTCTGCTCCCGACACCGTGAGAAACCCCTGACCTACCTCCCTAACCCCATTGACCAGCACTCGGCCCCCACAGCCTCGAACGTTATGAGGTGCCGAGCGCTCATCCAGGTACTTTTTAAAGGTTGTGAGGGTAACCCACCCTCCACCACCCTCCCAGGCAGCGCATTCCACACCCTCACCACCCTCTGGGTAAGAAAGTTTCTCTTCACATCCCCCCCTAAACCTCCTGCCCCCCTCACCTTGAACTTATGCCCCCCTCGTGACTGACCCTTCAACTAAAGGGAACAGCTGCTCCCTACCCACCCTGTCCAAGCCCCTCATAATCTTGTACCCCTCGATCAGGTCGCCCCTCAGTCTTCTCTGCTCCAACCAAAACAACCCAAGTCTATCCAAACCTCTCTTCATCACTTAAATGTTTCATCCCCAGGCAACATCCTGGTGAATCTCCTCTGCACCCCCTCCAGTGCAATCACATCCTTCCTATACTGTGGCGACCAGAACTGCACACAGTACTCCAGCTGTAGCCTCACCAAGGGTCTATACAACTCCAACATCACCTCCCTACTTTTGTAATCTATGCCTCGATTGATAAAGGCAAGTGTCCCCTGTGCCTTTTTCACCAGCCCACTAACATGCCCCTCCGCCTTCAGAGATCTATGGACACACACGCCAAGGTCCCTTTGTTCCCCAGAACTTCCTAGTGCCATGTCGTTCATTGAATACTTCCTTGTCCGATTCCTCCTTCTCTACTCCGAGGAGAACGATCCCGGCTTCTCCCAGACTCTCCACGTGAACTGAAAGTCCCCCCACAAACCCCCCCGCCCCCCCACCCACCCCAGGCACCATTCCGGTCAATCTCCTCAAAGACCCTCGGACTCCAGCTAGCACCCTGGGGGGGTAGGGGAGGGGGTTGCTGGGAACCCAGAGTCCCCCCTCGCTCACCTGATGGTCACTGTCTCACGCGAGGATGCCACAATGATCCAGGTGCAGTTCAACTCCTTGAGCCAGTTCTGGGGAACCGGACTCCGGAAGGTTCCCTGGGACTCGGTGTGTCTCTCCGCAATCCCACGACAGGCACCTGGGAGACAGAGGGAGAGAGAGAGGGAGAGAAAGAGAGAGAGAGAGAAAGGGAGGGAGACAGAGAGGGAGGGAGAGAGACAGAGAGGGATAGAGAGAGAGGGAGGAAGAGAGAGAGAGACAGAGAGAGAGGGAGAGAGACAGAGAGGGAGAGAGAGAGAGAGGGAGGTAGACAGAGAGAGAGAGAGACAGAGAGGGAGGGAGAGAGAGAGAGAGAGAGACAGAGGGAGGGAGAGAGAGAGGGAGAAAGAGAGAGAGAGAGAGGGAGGAAGAGAGAGAGAGAGGTAGGAAGAGAGAGAGAGACAGAGAGAGGGAGATCGACAGAGAGGGAGAGAGAGAGAGAGAGGGAGGTAGACAGAGAGAGAGAGACAGAGAGGGAGAGAGAGAGAGAGAGAGACAGAAGGAGGGAGAGAGAGAGGGAGGAAGAGAGAGAGAGAGGGAGGAAGAGAGAGAGAGAGGGAGAGAGAGGGAAACAGAGAGAGAGACAGAGAGACACAGATGGACAGAGAGAGAGAGACAGAGAGACACAGAGAGAGAGAGACAGACAGAGAGGGAGAGCGACAGAGAGAGACACAGAAAGACAGAGAGACAAGAGGGACAGAAAGAGAGAGACAGGGAGAGAGAGGGAGACAAAGAGAGAGAGAGACAGAGAGAGACACAGAGAGAGAGACAGAGAGAGAGAAAGAGAGACACATAGAGGTAGAGAGATACAGAGAGAGAGAGGGAGACGCGGACAGGGGGAGGGAGAAAGAGAGGGACAGAGAGAGAGACAGACAGAGAGACAGAGAGAGAGAGAGACAGACAGAGAGAGAGAGAGTGACACAGAGAAAGAGAGGGAGAGAGAGAGACACAGAGAAGGAGAGAGATACAGAAAGAGAGGGAGACGCAGACAGGGGGAGGGAGACAAAGAGAGAGAGGCAGAGAGACACAGAGAGGGAGAGAGACACACAGAGAGAGAGAGACAGACAGAGACAGACAGAGAGAGACAGAGAGAGACAGAGAGAAATGAGAGAGACAGAGAGACAGAGAGACAGAGAGAGATAGGGAGACATGGACAGGGGGAGGGAGACACACAGAGAGAGAGAAGTACAGAAAGAGAGAGACAAAGAGAGGGATGGAAAGAGAGAGAAACAGAGAGAGGGAGATAGATGGTGAGACAGAGAGACAGAGAAAAAGAGAGACACAGGCAGATGGGAAGGAAAGAGGAAGGGAGACAGACAGAGAGAGATAGAGCGAGACAGAGGGACAGAGGGAGAGAGAGAGAGTGTGAGAGAATATTATTAAAAGAGACAAAAGACAATTTGTGACTGGGACAAAATGAAAAATTCTAGGAATCGAAAGAGAGAGTGGGTGGAGCACTCACCATAGGAGTCCAGAGGTCCCAGAATCAGATTCTCAGCAGAGACACCTACAAAAACATTATGGATTTTATAGACCCCTTCAACCAACTCGATTATATTGCAGTCTGTAACTCACTCCCGGGTACCTGTTTTTCAATATATAAACCACCCTGAACCCCTCGATTAGATTCCAGTCTGTAACTCACTCCCAGGTATCTGTTACTCTATATATAAAGCACCCCGAACCCCTCGATTAGATTCCAGTCTGTAACTCACTCCCGGGTATCTGTTATTCTATATATAAACCACACCGAACCCCACGATTAGATTCCAGTCTGTAACTCACACCCGGGTATCTGTTATTCTATATATAAACCACCCCGAACCCCTCGATTAGATTCCAGTCTGTAACTCACTCCCGGGAGTCTGTTATTCTATATATAAACCACCCCCAACCCCTCGATTAGATTCCAGTCTGTAACTCACTCCCGGGTATCTGTTATTCTATATATAAACCACCCAGGACCCCTCGATTAGATTCCAGTCTGTAACTCACTCCCGGGAATCTGTTATTCTATATATAAACCACCCCGAACCCCTGGATTAGATTCCGGTCTGTAACTCACTCCCGTGTATATGTTATTCTATATATAAAATACCCTGAACCCCTCGATTAGATTCCAGTCTGTAACTCACTCCCGGGTATCTGTTATTCTATATATAAACCATCCCGAACCCATGGATTAGATTCCAGTCTGTAACTCACTCCCGGGTATCTGTTATTCTATATATAAACCACCCCGAACCCCTCGATTAGCTTCCAGTCTGTAACTCAATCGCGGGTTTCTGTTATTCTATATATAACCACCCCGAACCCCTCGATTAGATTCCAGTCTGTAACTCACTCCCGGGAATGTGTTATTCTATATATAAACCAACCCGAACCCCTCGATTAGATTGCAGTCTGTAACTCACTCCCGGGTATCTGTTATTCTATATATAAACCAACCCAAAGCCCTCGATTAGATTCCAGTCTGTAACTCACTCCCAGATATTTGTTATTCTATATATAAACCACCCTGGACCCCTCGATTAGATTCCAGTCTGTAACTCACTCCCAGGTATCTGTTATTCTATATATAAACCACCCCGAACCCCTCGATTAGATTCCAGTCTGTAACTCACTCCCGGGTATCTGTTATTCTATATTTAAACCCCCCCGAACCCCTCGATTAGATTCCAGTCTTTAACTCATTTCCGGGTATCTGTTATTCTATATGTAAACCACCCCAAAGCCCACGATAAGATTCTAGTCTGTAACTCACTACCAGGTATCTGTTATTCTAGACATAAACCACCCCGAACCCCTCGATTAGATTCCAGTCTGTAACTCACTCCCGGGTATCTGTTATTCTATATATAAACCACCCCGAACCCCTCGATTAGATTCCAGTCTGTAACTCACTCCCAGGAATGTGTTATTCTATATACAAACCACCCCGAAACCCTCGATTAGATTCCAGTCTGTGACTCATTCCCGGGTATCTGTTACTCTATATATAAACCACCCCGAACCCCTCGATTAGATTCCAGTCTGTAACCCACTCCCGGGAATCTGTTATTCTAAATATAAACCACCCCGAGCCCCTAGATTAGATTCCAGTCTGTAACTCACTCCCGGGTATCAGCTATTCTAAATATAAACCACCCCGAACCCCTAGATTAGATTCCAGTCTGTAACTCACTCCCGGGTATCTGTTATTCTATATATAAACCACCCTCTGAACCCCTCGATTAGATTCCAGTCCGTAACTCACTCCCGGGTATCTGTTATTCTATATATAAACCCTCTGAACCCCTCGATTAGATTCCAGTCTGTAACTCACTCCCAGGTATCTGTTATTCTATATATAAACCACCCCGAACCCCTCGATTAGATTCCAGTCTGTAACTTACTCCCGGGTATCTTTTATTCTATCTATCAAGCCCGCCGAACCCCTCGATTAGATTCCAGTCTGTAACTCACTCCCGGGTATCTGTTATTCTATATATAAACCACCCCGAACCCCTCGATTAGATTCCAGTCTGTAACTCACTCCCGGGTATCTGCTATTCTATATATAAACCACCCCGAACCCCTCGATTAGATTCCAGTCTGTAACTCACTCCCGGGTATCTGTTATTCTATATATAAACCACCCCGAACCCCTCGATTAGATTCCAGTCTGTAACTCACTCCCAGGTATCTGTTATTCTATATATAAACCAGCCCGAACCCCTCGATTAGATTCCAGTCTGTAACTCACTCCCGGGTATCTGTTATTCTAAATATAAACCCCCCCGAACCCCTCGATTAGATTCCAGTCTTTAACTCATTCCCGGGTATCTGTTATTCTATATATAAACCACCCCAAAGCCCACGATTAGATTCCAGTCTGTAACTCACTACCAGGTATCTGTTATTCTATACATAAACCACCCCGAACCCCTCGATTAGATTCCAGTCTGTAGCTCACTCCCGGGTATCTGTTATTCTATATATAAACCAACCCGAACCCCTCGATTAGATTCCAGTCTTTAACTCATTCCCGGGCATCTGTTATTCTATATATAAACCACCCCAAAGCCCACAATTAGATTCCAGTCTGTAACTCACTCCCGGGTATCTGTTATTCTATATACAAACCACCCCGAAACCCTCGATTAGATTCCAGCCTGTAACTCATTCCCGGGTATCTGTTACTCTATATATAAACCACCCCGAACCCCTCGATTAGATTCCAGTCTGTAACTCACTCCCGGGAATCTGTTATTCTAAATATAAACCAACCCGAACCCCTCGATTAGATTCCAGTCTGTAACTCACTCCCGGGCATTTGTTATTCTATATATAAACCACCCCGAACCCCTCGATTAGATTCCAGTCTGTAACTCACTCCCGGGTATCTGTTATTCTAAATATAAACCACCCCGCACCCCTAGATTAGATTCCAGTCTGTAACTCACTCCCGGGTATCTGTTATTCTATATATAAACATCCCACATCCATCAATTAGATTCCAGTCTGTTACTAACTCCCGGGATTCTGTTATTCTATATATAAACCATCCCGAAACCCTCGATTAGATTCCAGAGTGTAACTCACTCCCGGGTATCTGTTATTCTATATATAAACCACCCCGAACCCCTCAATTAGATTCCAGTCTGTAACTCACTCCCGGGTATCTGTTATTCTATATATAAACATCCCACATCCATCAATTAGATTCCAGTCTGTTACTAACTCCCGGGATTCTGTTATCCTATGTATAAACCATCCCGAACCCCTCGATTAGATTCCAGAGTGTAACTCACTCCCGGGTATCTGTTATTCTACATATAAACCACCCCGAACCCCCCGATTAGATTCTAGTCTGTAACTCACTCCTGGGTATCTGTTATTCTATATATAAACCACCCTCTGAACCCCTCGATTAGATTCCAGTCTGTAACTCACTCCCGGGTATCTGTTATTCTATATATAAACCACCCCGAACCCCTCGATTAGATTCCAGTCTGTAACTCACTCCCGGGTATCTGTTATTCTATATATAAACCCTCTGAACCCCTCGATTAGATTCCAGTCTGTAACTCACTCCCGGGTATCTGTTATTCTATATATAACCCACCCCGAACCCCTCGATTAGATTCCAGTCTGTAACTCACTCCCGGGTATCTTTTACTCTATCTATCAACCCCGCCGAACCCCTCGAATAGATTCCAGTCTGTAACTCACTCCCGGGTATATGTTATTCTATATATAAACATCCCACATCCATCATTTAGATTCCAGTCTGTTACTAACTCCCGGGATTGCGTTATTCTATATATAAACCATCCCGAAACCCTCGATTAGATTCCAGAGTGTAACTCACTCCCGGGTATCTGTTATTATATATATAAACCACCCCGAACCCCTCGATTAGATTCCAGTCTGTAACTCACTCCCGGGTATCTGTTATTCTATATATAAACCACCCCGAACAACTCGATTAGATTCCAGTTTGTAACTCACTCCCGGGTATCTGTTATTCTATATATAAACCACCCCAAACCCCTCGATTAGATTCCAGTCTGTAACTCACTCCCGGGTATCTGTTATTCTATCTATAAAACACCCTGAACCCCTCGATTAGATTCCAGTCTGTAACTCACTCCCGGGAATGTGTTATTCTATATATAAACCAACCCGAACCCCTCGATTAGATTGCAGTCTGTAACTCACTCCCGGGTATCTGTTATTCTAGATATAAACCACCCCGAATCCCTCGATTAGATTCCAGTCTGTAACTCACTCCCGGGTATCTGTTATTCTATATATAAACCAACCCAAAGCCCTCGATTAGATTCCAGTCTGTAACTCACTCCCAGATATCTGTTATTCTATATATAAACCACCCTGGACCCCTCGATTAGATTCCAGTCTGTAACTCACTCCCAGGTATCTGTTATTCTATATATAAACCACCCCGAACCCCTCGATTAGATTCCAGTCTGTAACTCACTCCCGGGTATCTGTTATTCTATATTTAAACCCCCCCGAACCCCTCGATTAGATTCCAGTCTTTAACTCATTTCCGGGTATCTGTTATTCTATATGTAAACCACCCCAAAGCCCACGATAAGATTCTAGTCTGTAACTCACTACCAGGTATCAGTTATTCTAGACATAAACCACCCCGAACCCCTCGATTAGATTCCAGTCTGTAACTCACTCCCGGGTATCTGTTATTCTATATATAAACCACCCCGAACCCCTCGATTAGATTCCAGTCTGTAACTCATTCCCGGGTATCTGCAATTCTATATATAGACCACCCCAAACCCCTCGATTAGATTCCAGTCTGTAACTCACTCCCGGGTATCTGTTATTCTATATACAAACCACGCCGAAACCCTCGATTAGATTCCAGTCTGTAACTCATTCCAGGGTATCTGTTACTCTATATATAAACCACCCCGAACCCCTCGATTAGATTCCAGTCTGTAACCCACTCCCGGGAATCTGTTATTCTAAATATAAACCACCCCGAGCCCCTAGATTAGATTCCAGTCTGTAACTCACTCCCGGGTATCTGCTATTCTAAATATAAACCACCCCGAACCCCTAGATTAGATTCCAGTCTGTAACTCACTCCCGGGTATCTGTTATTCTATATATAAACATCCCACATCCATCAATTAGATTCCAGTCTGTTACTAACGCCTGGGTATCTGTTATTCTATATATAAACCACCCTCTGAACCCCTCGATTAGATTCCAGTCCGTAACTCACTCCCGGGTATCTGTTATTCTATATATAAACCCTCTGAACCCCTTGATTAGATTCCAGTCTGTAACTGACTCCCAGGTATCTGTTATTCTATATATAAACCACCCCGAACCCCTCGATTAGATTCCAGTCTGTAACTTACTCCCGGGTATCTTTTATTCTATCTATCAAGCCCGCCGAACCCCTCGATTAGATTCCAGTCTGTAACTCACTCCCGGGTATCTGTTATTCTATATATAAACCACCCCGAACCCCTCGATTAGATTCCAGTCTTTAACTCATTCCCGGGTATCTGTTATTCTATATATAAACCACCCCAAAGCCCACGATTAGATTCCAGTCTGTAACTCACTACCAGGTATCTGTTATTCTATACATAAACCACCCCGAACCCCTCGATTAGATTCCAGACTGTAGCTCACTCCCGGGTATCTGTTATTCTATATATAAACCACCCCGAACCCCTCGATTAGATTCCAGTCTTTAACTCATTCCCGGGCATCTGTTATTCTATATATAAACCACCCCAAAGCCCACAATTAGATTCCAGTCTGTAACTCACTCCCGGGTATCTGTTATTCTATATACAAACCACCCCGAAACCCTCGATTAGATTCCAGTCTGTAACTCATTCCCGGGTATCTGTTACTCTATATATAAACCACCCCGAACCCCTCGATTAGATTCCAGTCTGTAACTCACTCCCGGGAATCTGTTATTCTAAATATAAACCACCCCGAACCCCTCGATTAGATTCCAGTCTGTAAATCACTCCCGGGCATTTGTTATTCTATATATAAACCACCCCGAACCCCTCGATTAGATTCCAGTCTGTAACTCACTCCCGGGTATCTGTTATTCTAAATATAAACCACCCCGAACCCCTAGATTAGATTCCAGTCTGTAACTCACTCCCGGGTATCTGTTATTCTATATATAAACCACCCTGATTCCCTCGATTAGATTCCAGTCTGTAACTCACTCCCGGGTATCTGTTATTCTATATATAAACCACCCTGATACCCTCGATTAGATTCCAGTCTGTAACTCACTCCCGGGTATCTGTTATTCTATATATAAACCACCCCGAACCCCTCGATTAGATTCCAGTCTGTAACTCACTCCCGGGCATCTGTTATTCTATATATAAACCACCCCGAACCCCTCGATTAGATTCCAGTCTGTAACTCACTCCCGGGTATCTGTTATTCTATATATAAACCACCCCGAACCCCTCGATTAGATTCCAGTCTGTAACTCACTCCCGGGTATCTGTTATTCTATATATAAACCACCCTGATCCCCTCGATTAGATTCCAGTCTGTAACTCACTCCCGGGTATCTGTTATTCTATATATAAACCACCCTGAACCCCTCGATTAGATTCCAGTCTGTAACTCACTCCCGGGTATCTGTTATTCTATATATAAACCACCCTGATCCCCTCGATTAGATTCCAGTCTGTAACTCACTCCCGGGTATCTGTTATTCTATATATAAACATCCCACATCCATCAATTAGATTCCAGTCTGTTACTAACTCCCGGGTATCTGTTATTCTATATATAAACCATCCCGAAACCCTCGATTAGATTCCAGAGTGTAACTCACTCCCGGGTATCTGTTATTCTATATATAAACCACCCCGAACCCCTCGATTAGATTCCAGTCTGTAACTCACTCCCGGGTATCTGTTATTCTATATATAAACCACCCCGAACACCTCGATTAGATTCCAGTCTGTAACTCACTCCCGGGTATCTGTTATTCTATATATAAACCACCCCGAACCCCTCGATTAGATTCCAGTCTGTAACTCACTCCCGGGTATCTGTTATTCTATATATAAACCACCCCGAACCCCTCGATTAGATTCCAGTCTGTAACTCACTCCCGGGTATCTGTTATTCTATATATAAACCACCCTGAACCCCTCGATTAGATTCCAGTCTGTAACTCACTCCCGGGTATCTGTTATTCTATATATAAACCACCCAGGACCCCTCGATTAGATTCCAGTCTGTAACTCACTCCCGGGAATCTGTTATTCTATATATAAACCACCCCCGAACCCTCGATTAGATTCCAGTCTGTAACTCACTCCCGGGATCTGTTATTCTATATATAAACCATCCCGAACCCCTCGATTAGATTCCAGTCTGTAACTCACTCCCGGGTATCTGTTATTCTATATATAAACCACCCCGAACCCCTCGATTAGATTCCAGTCTGTAACTCACTCCCGGGTATCTGTTATTCTATATATAAACCACCCCGAACCCCTCGATTAGATTCCAGTCTGTAACTCACTCCCGGGTATCTGTTATTCTATATATAAACCACCCCGAACACCTCGATTAGATTCCAGTCTGTAACTCACTCCCGGGTATCTGTTATTCTATATATAAACCACCCCGAACCCCTCGATTAGATTCCAGTCTGTAACTCACTCCCGGGTATCTGTTATTCTATATATAAAACACCCTGAACCCCTCGATTAGATTCCAGTCTGTAACTCACTCCCGGGTACCTGTTATTCTATATATAAACCACCCAGGACCCCTCGATTAGATTCCAGTCTGTAACTCACTCCCGGGAATCTGTTATTCTATATATAAACCACCCCGAACCCCTCGATTAGATTCCAGTCTGTAACTCACTCGCGGGTATCTGTTTTTCTATATATAAACCACCCCGAACCCCTCGATTAGATTCCAGTCTGTAACTCACTCCCGGGTATCTGTTATTCTATATATAAACCAACCCGAACCCCTCGATTAGATTCCAGTCTGTAACTCACTCCCAGGTATCTGTTATTCTAGATATAAACCACCCCGAACCCCTCGATTAGATTCCAGTCTGTAACTCACTCCCGGGTATCTGTTATTCTATATATAAACCAACCCGAACCCCTCGATTAGATTCCAGTCTGTAACTCACTCCCGGGTATCTGTTATTCTATATATAAACCACCCTGGACCCCTCGATTAGATTCCAGTCTGTAACTCACTCCCAGGTATCTGTTATTCTATATATAAACCACCCCGAACCCCTCGATTAGATTCCAGTCTGTAACTCACTCCCGGGTATCTGTTATTCTATATATAAACCACCCCGAACCCCTCGATTAGATTCCAGTCTGTAACTCACTCCCGGGTATCTGTTATTCTATATATAAACCACCCCGAACCCCTCGATTAGATTCCAGTCTGTAACTCACTCCCGGGTATCTGTTATTCTATATATAACGCACCCGAACCCCTCGATTAGATTCCAGTCTGTAACTCACTCCCAGGTATCTGTTGTTCTATATATAAACCACCCCGAACCCCTCGAATAGATTCCAGTCTGTAACTCACTCCCGGGTATCTGTTATTCTATATATAAACCACCCCGAACCCCTCGATTAGATTCCAGTCTGTAACTCACTCCCGGGTATCTGTTATTCTATATATAAACCACCCCGAACCCCTCGATTAGATTCCAGTCTGTAACTCACTCCCGGGTATCTGTTATTCTATATATAAACCACCCCGAACCCCTCGATTAGATTCCAGTCTGTAACTCACTCCCGGGTATCTGTTATTCTATATATAAACCACCCCGAACCCCTCGATTAGATTCCAGTCTGTAACTCACTCCCGGGTATCTGTTATTCTATATATAAACCAACCCGAACCCCTCGATTAGATTCCAGTCTGTAACTCACTCCCGGGTATCTGTTATTCTATATATAAACCACCCTGAAGCCCTCGATTAAATTCCAGTCTGTAACTCACACCCAGGTATCTGTTATTCTATATATAAACCACCCTGAACCCCTCGATTAGATTCCAGTCTGTAACTCACTCCCAGGTATCTGTTATTCTATATATAAACCAGCCCGAACCCCTCGATTAGATTCCAGTCTGTAACTCACTCCCGGGTATCTGTTATTCTAAATATAAACCCCCCCGAACCCCTCGATTAGATTCCAGTCTTTAACTCATTCCCGGGTATCTGTTATTCTATACATAAACCACCCCGAACCCCTCGATTAGATTCCAGTCTGTAACTCACTCCCGGGTATCTGTTATTCTATATATAAACCACCCTGAACCCCTCGATTAGATTCCAGTCTGTAACTCACTCCCGGGTATCTGTTATTCTATATATAAACCACCCCGAACCCCTCGATTAGATTCCAGTCTGTAACTCACTCCCGGGAATCTGTTATTCTATATATAAACCACCCCGAACCCCTCGATTAGATTCCAGTCTGTAACTCACTCCCGGGAATCTGTTATTCTATATATAAACCACCCCGAACCCCTCGATTAGATTCCAGTCTGTAACTCACTCCCGGGTATCTGTTATTCTATATATAAACCACCCAGAACCCCTCGATTAGATTCCAGTCTGTAACTCACTCCCGGGTATCTGTTATTCTATATATAAACCACCCCGAACCCCTCGATTAGATTCCAGTCTGTAACTCACTCCCGGGTATCTGTTATTCTATATATAAACCACCCCGAACCCCTCGATTAGATTCCAGTCTGTAACTCACTCCCGGGATTGTGTTATTCTATATATAAACCATCCCGAAACCCTCGATTAGATTCCAGAGTGTAACTCACTCCCGGGTATCT
Organism: Carcharodon carcharias; assembly: GCF_017639515.1. Taxonomy (NCBI): domain Eukaryota; kingdom Metazoa; phylum Chordata; class Chondrichthyes; order Lamniformes; family Lamnidae; genus Carcharodon; species Carcharodon carcharias. The sequence continues at coordinate 299,904 of NW_024470628.1, read as the reverse complement.
GTTATTCTATATATAAACCACCCCGAACCCCTGGATTAGATTCCGGTCTGTAACTCACTCCCGTGTATATGTTATTCTATATATAAAATACCCTGAACCCCTCGATTAGATTCCAGTCTGTAACTCACTCCCGGGTATCTGTTATTCTATATATAAACCATCCCGAACCCATGGATTAGATTCCAGTCTGTAAATCACTCCCGGGTATCTGTTATTCTATATATAAACCACCCCGAAACCCTCGATTAGATTCCAGTCTGTAACTCACTCGCGGGTATCTGTTATTCTATATATAAACCACCCCGAACCCCTCGATTAGATTCCAGTCTGTAACTCACTCCCGGGAATGTGTTATTCTATATATAAACAACCCGAACTCCTCGATTAGATTCCAGTCTGTAACTCACTCCCGGGTATCTGTTATTCTATATATAAACCAACCCGAAACCCTCGATTAGATTCCAGTCTGTAACTCACTCCCAGGTATCTGTTATTCTATATATAAACCACCCTGGACCCCTCGATTAGATTCCAGTCTGTAACTCACTCCCAGGTATCTGTTATTCTATATATAAACCACCCCGAACCCCTCGATTAGATTCCAGTCTGTAACTCACTCCCGGGTATCTGTTATTCTATATTTAAACCCCCCCGAACCCCTCGATTAGATTCCAGTCTGTAACTCACTCCCGGGTATCTGTTATTCTATATATAAACCACCCCGAACCCCTCGATTAGATTCCAGTCTGTAACTCACTCCCGGGTATCTGTTATTCTATATATAAACCACCCCGAACCCCTCGATTAGATTCCAGTCTGTAACTCACACCCGGGTATCTGTTATTCTATATATAAACCACCCCGAACCCCTCGATTAGATTCCAGTCTGTAACTCACTCCCGGGTATCTGTTATTCTATATATAAACCACCCCGAACCCCTCGATTAGATTCCAGTCTGTAACTCACTCCCGGGTATCTGTTATTCTATATATAAACCACCCCGAACCCCTCGATTAGATTCCAGTCTGTAACTCACTCCCGGGTATCTGTTATTCTATATATAAACCACCCCGAACCCCTCGATTAGATTCCAGTCTGTAACTCACTCCCGGGTATCTGTTATTCTATATATAAACCACCCCGAACCCCTCGATTAGATTCCAGTCTGTAACTCACTCCCGGGTATCTGTTATTCTGTATATAAACCCCCCGAACCCCTCGATTAGATTCCAGTCTGTAACTTTCTCCGGGGTATCTGTTACTCTATATATAAAACTCCCCGAACCACTTGTTAAATTCCAGTCAGTTACTCACTCACGTGTATCTGTTATTCTATATATAAACCCCCCTGAACCTCTCGATTAGATTCCAGTCTGTAACTCACTCCCGGGTATCTGTTATTCTATATATAAACCACCCCGAACCCCTCGATTAGATTCCAGTCTGTAACTCATTCCCGGGTATCTGTTATTCTATATATAAACCACCCCGAACCCCTCGATTAGATTCCAGTCTGTAACTCACTCCCGGGTATCTGTTATTCTATATATAAACCACCCGAACCCCTCGATTAGATTCCAGTCTGTAACTCACTCCCGGGTATCTGTTATTCTATATATAAACCACCCGAACCCCTCGATTAGATTCCAGTCTGTAACTCATTCCCGGGTATCTGTTATTCTATATATAAACCATCCCAAACACCTCGATTAGATTCCAGTCTGTAACTCACTCCCGGGTATCTGTTATTCTATATATAAACCACCCAAACCCCTCGATTAGATTCCAGTCTGTAACTCACTCCCGGGTATCTGTTATTCTATATATAAACCACCCCGAACCCCTCGATTAGATTCCAGTCTGTAACTCACTCCCGGGTATCTGTTATTCTATATATAAACCACCCGAACCCCTCGATTAGATTCCAGTCTGTAACTCACTCCCGGGTATCTGTTATTCTATATATAAACCACCCCGAACCCCTCGATTAGATTCCAGTCTGTAACTCACTCCCGGGTATCTGTTATTCTATATATAAACCACCCCGAACCCCTCGATTAGATTCCAGTCTGTAACTCACTCCCGGGTATCTGTTATTCTATATATAAACCACCCCGAACCCCTCGATTAGATTCCAGTCTGTAACTCACTCCCGGGTATCTGTTATTCTATATATAAACCACCCCGAACCCCTCGATTAGATTCCAGTCTGTAACTCACTCCCGGGTATCTGTTATTCTATATATAAACCACCCGAACCCCTCGATTAGATTCCAGTCTGTAACTCACTCCCGGGTATCTGTTATTCTATATATAAACCACCCCGAACCCCTCGATTAGATTCCAGTCTGTAACTCACTCCCGGGTATCTGTTATTCTATATATAAACCACCCCGAACCCCTCGATTAGATTCCAGTCTGTAACTCACTCCCGGGTATCTGTTATTCTATATATAAACCACCCGAACCCCTCGATTAGATTCCAGTCTGTAACTCACTCCCGGGTATCTGTTATTCTATATATAAACCACCCCGAACCCCTCGATTAGATTCCAGTCTGTAACTCACTCCCGGGTATCTGTTATTCTATATATAAACCACCCCGAACCCCTCGATTAGATTCCAGTCTGTAACTCACTCCCGGGTATCTGTTATTCTATATATAAACCACCCCGAACCCCTCGATTAGATTCCAGTCTGTAACTCACTCCCGGGTATCTGTTATTCTATATATAAACCACCCGAACCCCTCGATTAGATTCCAGTCTGTAACTCACTCCCGGGTATCTGTTATTCTATATATAAACCACCCCGAACCCCTCGATTAGATTCCAGTCTGTAACTCACTCCCGGGTATCTGTTATTCTATATATAAACCACCCCGAACCCCTCGATTAGATTCCAGTCTGTAACTCACTCCCGGGTATCTGTTATTCTATATATAAACCACCCCGAACCCCTCGATTAGATTCCAGTCTGTAACTCACTCCCGGGTATCTGTTATTCTATATATAAACCACCCCGAACCCCTCGATTAGATTCCAGTCTGTAACTCACTCCCGGGTATCTGTTATTCTATATATAAACCACCCCGAACCCCTCGATTAGATTCCAGTCTGTAACTCACTCCCGGGTATCTGTTATTCTACATATAAACCACCCAAACCCCTCGATTAGATTCCAGTCTGTAACTCACTCCCGGGTATCTGTTATTCTATATATAAACCACCCGAACCTCTCAATTAGATTCCAGTCTGTAACTCACTCCCGGGTATCTGTTATTCTATATATAAACCACCCCGAACCCCTCGATTAGATTCCAGTCTGTAACTCACTCCCGGGTATCTGTTATTCTATATATAAACCACCCCGAACCCCTCGATTAGATTCCAGTCTGTAACTCACTCCCGGGTATCTGTTATTCTATATATAAACCACCCCGAACCCCTCGATTAGATTCCAGTCTGTAACTCACTCCCGGGTATCTGTTATTCTATATATAAACCACCCGAACCCCTCGATTAGATTCCAGTCTGTAACTCACTCCCGGGTATCTGTTATTCTATATATAAACCACCCGAACCCCTCGATTAGATTCCAGTCTGTAACTCACTCCCGGGTATCTGTTATTCTATATATAAACCACCCCGAACCCCTCGATTAGATTCCAGTCTGTAACTCACTCCCGGGTATCTGTTATTCTATATATAAACCACCCCGAACCCCTCGATTAGATTCCAGTCTGTAACTCACTCCCGGGTATCTGTTATTCTATATATAAACCACCCCGAACCCCTCGATTAGATTCCAGTCTGTAACTCACTCCCGGGTATCTGTTATTCTATATATAAACCACCCCGAACCCCTCGATTAGATTCCAGTCTGTAACTCACTCCCGGGTATCTGTTATTCTATATATAATCCAGACCGATCCCCTCGATTAGATTCCAGTCTGTAACTCACTCCCGGGTACATGTTATTCTGTATTTAACGCACCCGAACCCCTCGATTAGTTTCCAGTCTGTAACTCACTCCCACGTATCTGTTATTCTATATATAAACCACCCGAACCCCTCGATTAGATTCCAGTCTGTAACTCACTCCCGGGTATCTGTTATTCTATATATAACGCACCCGAACCCCTCGATTAGATTCTAGTATGTAACTCACTCCCGGGTATCTGTTATTCTATATATAAACCACCCCAAACCCCTCGATTAGATTCCAGTCTGTAACTCACTCCCGGGTATCTGTTATTCTATATATAAACCACCCGAACCCCTCGATTAGATTCCAGTCTGTAACTCACTCCCGGGTATCTGTTATTCTATATATAAACCACCCCGAACCCCTCGATTAGATTCCAGTCTGTAACTCACTCCCGGGTATCTGTTATTCTATATATAAACCACCCCGAACCCCTCGATTAGATTCCAGTCTGTAACTCACTCCCGGGTATCTGTTATTCTATATATAAACCACCCGAACCCCTCGATTAGATTCCAGTCTGTAACTCACTCCCGGGTATCTGTTATTCTATATATAAACCACCCCGAACCCCTCGATTAGATTCCAGTCTGTAACTCACTCCCGGGTATCTGTTATTCTATATATAAACCACCCGAACCCCTCGATTAGATTCCAGTCTGTAACTCACTCCCGGGTATCTGTTATTCTATATATAAACCACCCCGAACCCCTCGATTAGATTCCAGTCTGTAACTCACTCCCGGGTATCTGTTATTCTATATATAAACCACCCGAACCCCTCGATTAGATTCCAGTCTGTAACTCACTCCCGGGTATCTGTTATTCTATATATAAACCACCCGAACCCCTCGATTAGATTCCAGTCTGTAACTCACTCCCGGGTATCTGTTATTCTATATATAAACCCCCGAACCCCTCGATTAGATTCCAGTCTGTAACTCACTCCCGGTATCTGTTATTCTATATATAAACCACCCCGAACCCCTCGATTAGATTCCAGTCTGTAACTCACTCCCGGGTATCTGTTATTCTATATATAAACCACCCCGAACCCCTCGATTAGATTCCAGTCTGTAACTCACTCCCGGGTATCTGTTATTCTATATATAAACCACCCCGAACCCCTCGATTAGATTCCAGTCTGTAACTCACTCCCGGGTATCTGTTATTCTATATATAAACCACCCGAACCCCTCGATTAGATTCCAGTCTGTAACTCACTCCCGGGTATCTGTTATTCTATATATAAACCACCCCGAACCCCTCGATTAGATTCCAGTCTGTAACTCACTCCCGGGTATCTGTTATTCTATATATAAACCACCCCGAACCCCTCGATTAGATTCCAGTCTGTAACTCACTCCCGGGTATCTGTTATTCTATATATAAACCACCCCGAACCCCTCGATTAGATTCCAGTCTGTAACTCACTCCCGGGTATCTGTTATTCTATATATAAACCACCCCGAACCCCTCGATTAGATTCCAGTCTGTAACTCACTCCCGGGTATCTGTTATTCTATATATAAACCACCCGAACCCCTCGATTAGATTCCAGTCTGTAACTCACTCCCGGGTATCTGTTATTCTATATATAAACCACCCGAACCCCTCGATTAGATTCCAGTCTGTAACTCACTCCCGGGTATCTGTTATTCTATATATAAACCCCCCGAACCCCTCGATTAGATTCCAGTCTGTAACTCACTCCCGGGTATCTGTTATTCTATATATAAACCCCACCGAACCCCTCGATTAGATTCCAGTCTCTACCGCACTCCCGGGTATCTGTTATTCTATATATAAACCCACCCGAACACCTCAATTAGATTCCAGTCTGTTACTCACTCCCAGATATCTGTTATTCCATATATAAACCACCCCGAACCCCTCGATTCGATTCCAGCCTGTAACTCACTCCCGGGTAGCTGTTTTTCTATATATAAACCCCCGAACCCCTCGATTAGATTCCAGTCTGGAACACACTCCCGGGTATCTGTTATTCTATATATAAACCCCCCGAACCCCTCGATTAGATTCCAGTCTGTAACTCACTCCCGGGTATCTGTTATTCTATATATAAACCCCACCGAACCCCTCGATTAGATTCCAGTCTGTAACTCACTCCCGGGTATCTGTTATTCTATATATAAACCACCCGAACCCCTCGATTAGATTCCAGTCTGTAACTCACTCCCGGGTATCTGTTATTCTATATATAAACCACCCCGAACCCCTCGATTAGATTCCAGTCTGTAACTCACTCCCGGGTATCTGTTATTCTATATATAAACCACCCCGAACCCCTCGATTAGATTCCAGTCTGTAACTCACTCCCGGGTATCTGTTATTCTATATATAAACCACCCCGAACCCCTCGATTAGATTCCAGTCTGTAACTCACTCCCGGGTATCTGTTATTCTATATATAAACCACCCCGAACCCCTCGATTAGATTCCAGTCTGTAACTCACTCCCGGGTATCTGTTATTCTATATATAAACCACCCGAACCCCTCGATTAGATTCCAGTCTGTAACTCACTCCCGGGTATCTGTTATTCTATATATAAACCACCCCGAACCCCTCGATTAGATTCCAGTCTGTAACTCACTCCCGGGTATCTGTTATTCTATATATAAACCACCCGAACCCCTCGATTAGATTCCAGTCTGTAACTCACTCCCGGGTATCTGTTATTCTATATATAAACCACCCGAACCCCTCGATTAGATTCCAGTCTGTAACTCACTCCCGGGTATCTGTTATTCTATATATAAACCACCCCGAACCCCTCGATTAGATTCCAGTCTGTAACTCACTCCCGGGTATCTGTTATTCTATATATAAACCACCCCGAACCCCTCGATTAGATTCCAGTCTGTAACTCACTCCCGGGTATCTGTTATTCTATATATAAACCACCCCGAACCCCTCGATTAGATTCCAGTCTGTAACTCACTCCCGGGTATCTGTTATTCTATATATAAACCACCCGAACCCCTCGATTAGATTCCAGTCTGTAACTCACTCCCGGGTATCTGTTATTCTATATATAAACCACCCGAACCCCTCGATTAGATTCCAGTCTGTAACTCACTCCCGGGTATCTGTTATTCTATATATAAACCACCCCGAACCCCTCGATTAGATTCCAGTCTGTAACTCACTCCCGGGTATCTGTTATTCTATATATAAACCCCCCGAACCCCTCGATTAGATTCCAGTCTGTAACTCACTCCCGGGTATCTGTTATTCTATATATAAACCACCCCGAACCCCTCGATTAGATTCCAGTCTGTAACTCACTCCCGGGTATCTGTTATTCTATATATAAACCACCCGAACCCCTCGATTAGATTCCAGTCTGTAACTCACTCCCGGGTATCTGTTATTCTATATATAAACCACCCCGAACCCCTCGATTAGATTCCAGTCTGTAACTCACTCCCGGGTATCTGTTATTCTATATATAAACCACCCGAACCCCTCGATTAGATTCCAGTCTGTAACTCACTCCCGGGTATCTGTTATTCTATATATAAACCACCCGAACCCCTCGATTAGATTCCAGTCTGTAACTCACTCCCGGGTATCTGTTATTCTATATATAAACCACCCCGAACCCCTCGATTAGATTCCAGTCTGTAACTCACTCCCGGGTATCTGTTATTCTATATATAAACCACCCGAACCCCTCGATTAGATTCCAGTCTGTAACTCACTCCCGGGTATCTGTTATTCTATATATAAACCACCCCGAACCCCTCGATTAGATTCCAGTCTGTAACTCACTCCCGGGTATCTGTTATTCTATATATAAACCACCCCGAACCCCTCGATTAGATTCCAGTCTGTAACTCACTCCCGGGTATCTGTTATTCTATATATAAACCACCCCGAACCCCTCGATTAGATTCCAGTCTGTAACTCACTCCCGGGTATCTGTTATTCTATATATAAACCACCCGAACCCCTCGATTAGATTCCAGTCTGTAACTCACTCCCGGGTATCTGTTATTCTATATATAAACCACCCCGAACCCCTCGATTAGATTCCAGTCTGTAACTCACTCCCGGGTATCTGTTATTCTATATATAAACCACCCCGAACCCCTCGATTAGATTCCAGTCTGTAACTCACTCCCGGGTATCTGTTATTCTATATATAAACCACCCCGAACCCCTCGATTAGATTCCAGTCTGTAACTCACTCCCGGGTATCTGTTATTCTATATATAAACCACCCGAACCCCTCGATTAGATTCCAGTCTGTAACTCACTCCCGGGTATCTGTTATTCTATATATAAACCACCCGAACCCCTCGATTAGATTCCAGTCTGTAACTCACTCCCGGGTATCTGTTATTCTATATATAAACCACCCGAACCCCTCGATTAGATTCCAGTCTGTAACTCACTCCCGGGTATCTGTTATTCTATATATAAACCACCCCGAACCCCTCGATTAGATTCCAGTCTGTAACTCACTCCCGGGTATCTGTTATTCTATATATAAACCACCCGAACCCCTCGATTAGATTCCAGTCTGTAACTCACTCCCGGGTATCTGTTATTCTATATATAAACCACCCCGAACCCTCGATTAGATTCCAGTCTGTAACTCACTCCCGGGTATCTGTTATTCTATATATAAACCACCCGAACCCCTCGATTAGATTCCAGTCTGTAACTCACTCCCGGGTATCTGTTATTCTATATATAAACCACCCCGAACCCCTCGATTAGATTCCAGTCTGTAACTCACTCCCGGGTATCTGTTATTCTATATATAAACCACCCCGAACCCCTCGATTAGATTCCAGTCTGTAACTCACTCCCGGGTATCTGTTATTCTATATATAAACCACCCGAACCCCTCGATTAGATTCCAGTCTGTAACTCACTCCCGGGTATCTGTTATTCTATATATAAACCACCCCGAACCCCTCGATTAGATTCCAGTCTGTAACTCACTCCCGGGTATCTGTTATTCTATATATAAACCACCCGAACCCCTCGATTAGATTCCAGTCTGTAACTCACTCCCGGGTATCTGTTATTCTATATATAAACCACCCCGAACCCCTTAATTAGATTCCAGTCTGTAACTCACTCCCGGGTATCTGTTATTCTATATATAAACCATCCGAACCCCTTAATTAGATTCCAGTCTGTAACTCACTCCCCGGTATCTGTTATTCTATATATAAACCACCCCGAACCCCTCGATTAGATTCCAGTCTGTAACTCACTCCCAGGTATCTGTTATTCTATATATAAACCACCTAAATGCCTCGATTAGATTCCAGTCTGTAACTCACTCCCGGGTATCTGTTATTCTATATATAAACCACCCGCACCCCTCGATTAGATTCCAGTCTGTAACTCACTCCCGGGTATCTGTTATTCTATATATAAACCACCCCGAACCCCTCGATTAGATTCCAGTCTGTAACTCACTCCCGGGTATCTGTTATTCTATATATAAACCACCCGAACCCCTCGATTAGATTCCAGTCTGTAACTCACTCCCGGGTATCTGTTATTCTATATATAAACCACCCGAACCCCTCGATTAGATTCCAGTCTGTAACTCACTCCCGGGTATCTGTTATTCTATATATAAACCACCCGAACCCCTCGATTAGATTCCAGTCTGTAACTCACTCCCGGGTATCTGTTATTCTATATATAAACCACCCCGAACCCCTCGATTAGATTCCAGTCTGTAACTCACTCCCGGGTATCTGTTATTCTATATATAAACCACCCGAACCCCTCGATTAGATTCCAGTCTGTAACTCACTCCCGGGTATCTGTTATTCTATATATAAACCACCCGAACCCCTCGATTAGATTCCAGTCTGTAACTCACTCCCGGGTATCTGTTATTCTATATATAAACCACCCGAACCCCTCGATTAGATTCCAGTCTGTAACTCACTCCCGGGTATCTGTTATTCTATATATAAACCACCCCGAACCCCTCGATTAGATTCCAGTCTGTAACTCACTCCCGGGTATCTGTTATTCTATATATAAACCACCCGAACCCCTCGATTAGATTCCAGTCTGTAACTCACTCCCGGGTATCTGTTATTCTATATATAAACCACCCCGACCCCTCGATTAGATTCCAGTCTGTAACTCACTCCCGGGTATCTGTTATTCTATATATAAACCACCCCGAACCCCTCGATTAGATTCCAGTCTGTAACTCACTCCCGGGTATCTGTTATTCTATATATAAACCCCCCGAACCCCTCGATTAGATTCCAGTCTGTAACTCACTCCCGGGTATCTGTTATTCTATATATAAACCACCCCGAACCCCTCGATTAGATTCCAGTCTGTAACTCACTCCCGGGTATCTGTTATTCTATATATAAACCACCCCGAACCCCTCGATTAGATTCCAGTCTGTAACTCACTCCCGGGTATCTGTTATTCTATATATAAACCACCCCGAACCCCTCGATTAGATTCCAGTCTGTAACTCACTCCCGGGTATCTGTTATTCTATATATAAACCCCCGAACCCCTCGATTAGATTCCAGTCTGTAACTCACTCCCGGGTATCTGTTATTCTATATATAAACCACCCCGAACCCCTCGATTAGATTCCAGTCTGTAACTCACTCCCGGGTATCTGTTATTCTATATATAAACCACCCCGAACCCCTCGATTAGATTCCAGTCTGTAACTCACTCCCGGGTATCTGTTATTCTATATATAAACCTCCCGAACCCCTCGATTAGATTCCAGTCTGTAACTCACTCCCGGGTATCTGTTATTCTATATATAAACCACCCGAACCCCTCGATTAGATTCCAGTCTGTAACTCACTCCCGGGTATCTGTTATGCTTTATATAAACCACCCCGAACCCTCGATTAGATTCCAGTCTGTAACTCACTCCCGGGTATCTGTTATTCTATATATAAACCACCCCGAACCACTCGATTATATTCCATTCTGTAACTCACTCCCGGGTATCTGTTATTCTATATATAAACCACCCCGAACCCCTCGATTAGATTCCAGTCTGTAACTCACTCCCGGGTATCTGTTATTCTATATATAAACCACCCCGAACCCCTCGATTAGATTCCAGTCTGTAACTCACTCCCGGGTATCTGTTATTCTATATATAAACCACACCGAACCCCTCGATTAGATTCCAGTCTGTAACTCACTCCCGGGTATCTGTTATTCTATATATAAACCACCCCGAACCCCTCGATTAGATTCCAGTCTGTAACCCATTCCTGGGCATCTGTTATTCTTTCTATAAACCACACCGAACCCCTCGATAAGATTCCAGTCTGTAACTCACTCCCGGGTATCTGTTATTCTATATATAAACCACCCCGAACCCCTCGATTAAATTCCAGTCTGTAACTCACTCCCGGGTATCTGTTATTCTATATATAAACCACCCGAACCCCTCGATTAGATTCCAGTCTGTAACTCACTCCCGGGTATCTGTTATTCTATATATAAACCACACCGAACCCCTCGATTAGATTCCAGTCTGTAACTCACTCCCGGGTATCTGTTATTCTATATATAAACCACCCCGAACCCCTCGATTAGATTCCAGTCTGTAACTCACTCCCGGGTATCTGTTATTCTATATATAAACCCCCCGAACCCCTCGATTAGATTCCAGTCTGTAACTCACTCCCGGGTATCTGTTATTCTATATATAAACCACCCCGAACCCCTCGATTAGATTCCAGTCTGTAACTCACTCCCGGGTATCTGTTATTCTATATATAAACCACCCCGAACCCCTCGATTAGATTCCAGTCTGTAACTCACTACCGGGTATCTGTTATTCTATATATAAACCACCCGAACCCCTCGATTAGATTCCAGTCTGTAACTCACTCCCGGGTATCTGTTATTCTATATATAAACCACCCCGAACCCCTCGATTAGATTCCAGTCTGTAACTCACTCCCGGGTATCTGTTATTCTATATATAAACCACCCGAACCCCTCGATTAGATTCCAGTCTGTAACTCACTCCCGGGTATCTGTTATTCTATATATAAACCACCCGAACCCCTCGATTAGATTCCAGTCTGTAACTCACTCCCGGGTATCTGTTATTCTATATATAAACCACCCCGAACCCCTCGATTAGATTCCAGTCTGTAACTCACTCCCGGGTATCTGTTATTCTATATATAAACCACCCCGAACCCCTCGATTAGATTCCAGTCTGTAACTCACTCCCGGGTATCTGTTATTCTATATATAAACCACCCCGAACCCCTCGATTAGATTCCAGTCTGTAACTCACTCCCGGGTATCTGTTATTCTATATATAAACCACCCGAACCCCTCGATTAGATTCCAGTCTGTAACTCACTCCCGGGTATCTGTTATTCTATATATAAACCACCCCGAACCCCTCGATTAGATTCCAGTCTGTAACTCACTCCCGGGTATCTGTTATTCTATATATAAACCACCCGAACCCCTCGATTAGATTCCAGTCTGTAACTCACTCCCGGGTATCTGTTATTCTATATATAAACCACCCCGAACCCCTCGATTAGATTCCAGTCTGTAACTCACTCCCGGGTATCTGTTATTCTATATATAAACCACCCCGAACCCCTCGATTAGATTCCAGTCTGTAACTCACTCCCGGGTATCTGTTATTCTATATATAAACCACCCGAACCCCTCGATTAGATTCCAGTCTGTAACTCACTCCCGGGTATCTGTTATTCTATATATAAACCACCCGAACCCCTCGATTAGATTCCAGTCTGTAACTCACTCCCGGGTATCTGTTATTCTATATATAAACCACCCGAACCCCTCGATTAGATTCCAGTCTGTAACTCACTCCCGGGTATCTGTTATTCTATATATAAACCACCCGAACCCCTCGATTAGATTCCAGTCTGTAACTCACTCCCGGGTATCTGTTATTCTATATATAAACCACCCCGACCCCTCGATTAGATTCCAGTCTGTAACTCACTCCCGGGTATCTGTTATTCTATATATAAACCACCCCGAACCCCTCGATTAGATTCCAGTCTGTAACTCACTCCCGGGTATCTGTTATTCTATATATAAACCACCCCGAACCCCTCGATTAGATTCCAGTCTGTAACTCACTCCCGGGTATCTGTTATTCTATATATAAACCACCCGAACCCCTCGATTAGATTCCAGTCTGTAACTCACTCCCGGGTATCTGTTATTCTATATATAAACCACCCCGAACCCCTCGATTAGATTCCAGTCTGTAACTCACTCCCGGGTATCTGTTATTCTATATATAAACCACCCCGAACCCCTCGATTAGATTCCAGTCTGTAACTCACTCCCGGGTATCTGTTATTCTATATATAAACCACCCCGAACCCCTCGATTAGATTCCAGTCTGTAACTCACTCCCGGGTATCTGTTATTCTATATATAAACCACCCCGAACCCCTCGATTAGATTCCAGTCTGTAACTCACTCCCGGGTATCTGTTATTCTATATATAAACCACCCCGAACCCCTCGATTAGATTCCAGTCTGTAACTCACTCCCGGGTATCTGTTATTCTATATATAAACCACCCGAACCCCTCGATTAGATTCCAGTCTGTAACTCACTCCCGGGTATCTGTTATTCTATATATAAACCACCCCGAACCCCTCGATTAGATTCCAGTCTGTAACTCACTCCCGGGTATCTGTTATTCTATATATAAACCACCCCGAACCCCTCGATTAGATTCCAGTCTGTAACTCACTCCCGGGTATCTGTTATTCTATATATAAACCACCCGAACCCCTCGATTAGATTCCAGTCTGTAACTCACTCCCGGGTATCTGTTATTCTATATATAAACCACCCCGAACCCCTCGATTAGATTCCAGTCTGTAACTCACTCCCGGGTATCTGTTATTCTATATATAAACCACCCCGAACCCCTCGATTAGATTCCAGTCTGTAACTCACTCCCGGGTATCTGTTATTCTATATATAAACCACCCCGAACCCCTCGATTAGATTCCAGTCTGTAACTCACTCCCGGGTATCTGTTATTCTATATATAAACCACCCGAACCCCTCGATTAGATTCCAGTCTGTAACTCACTCCCGGGTATCTGTTATTCTATATATAAACCACCCCGAACCCCTCGATTAGATTCCAGTCTGTAACTCACTCCCGGGTATCTGTTATTCTATATATAAACCACCCGAACCCCTCGATTAGATTCCAGTCTGTAACTCACTCCCGGGTATCTGTTATTCTATATATAAACCACCCGAACCCCTCGATTAGATTCCAGTCTGTAACTCACTCCCGGGTATCTGTTATTCTATATATAAACCACCCCGAACCCCTCGATTAGATTCCAGTCTGTAACTCACTCCCGGGTATCTGTTATTCTATATATAAACCACCCCGAACCCCTCGATTAGATTCCAGTCTGTAACTCACTCCCGGTATCTGTTATTCTATATATAAACCACCCCGAACCCCTCGATTAGATTCCAGTCTGTAACTCACTCCCGGGTATCTGTTATTCTATATATAAACCACCCCGAACCCCTCGATTAGATTCCAGTCTGTAACTCACTCCCGGGTATCTGTTATTCTATATATAAACCACCCCGAACCCCTCGATTAGATTCCAGTCTGTAACTCACTCCCGGGTATCTGTTATTCTATATATAAACCACCCCGAACCCCTCGATTAGACTCCAGTCTGTAACTCACTCCCGGGTATCTGTTATTCTATATATAAACCACCCCGAACCCCTCGATTAGATTCCAGTCTGTAACTCACTCCCGGGTATCTGTTATTCTATATATAAACCACCCGAACCCCTCGATTAGATTCCAGTCTGTAACTCACTCCCGGGTATCTGTTATTCTATATATAAACCACCCCGAACCCCTCGATTAGATTCCAGTCTGTAACTCACTCCCGGGTATCTGTTATTCTATATATAAACCACCCCGAACCCCTCGATTAGATTCCAGTCTGTAACTCACTCCCGGGTATCTGTTATTCTATATATAAACCACCCCAAACCCCTCGATTAGATTCCAGTCTGTAACTCACTCCCGGGTATCTGTTATTCTATATATAAACCACCCCGAACCCCTCGATTAGATTCCAGTCTGTAACTCACTCCCGGGTATCTGTTATTCTATATATAAACCACCCCGAACGCCTCGATTAAATTCCAGTCTATAACTCACTCCCAGGTATCTGTTATTCCATATATAAACCACCCCGAACCCCTCGATTAGATTCCAGTCTGTAACTCACTCCCGGGTATCTGTTATTCTATATATAAACCACCCGAACCCCTCGATTAGATTCCAGTCTGTAACTCACTCCCGGGTATCTGTTATTCTATATATAAACCACCCCGAACCCCTCGATTAGATTCCAGTCTGTAACTCACTCCCGGGTATCTGTTATTCTATATATAAACCACCCCGAACCCCTCGATTAGATTCCAGTCTGTAACTCACTCCCGGGTATCTGTTATTCTATATATAAACCACCCCGAACCCCTCGATTAGATTCCAGTCTGTAACTCACTCCCGGGTATCTGTTATTCTATATATAAACCACCCCGAACCCCTCGATTAGATTCCAGTCTGTAACTCACTCCCGGGTATCTGTTATTCTATATATAAACCACCCCGAACCCCTCGATTAGATTCCAGTCTGTAACTCACTCCCGGGTATCTGTTATTCTATATATAAACCACCCCGAACCCCTCGATTAGATTCCAGTCTGTAACTCACTCCCGGGTATCTGTTATTCTATATATAAACCACACCGTACCCCTCGATTAGATTCCAGTCTGTAACTCACTCCCGGGTATCTGTTATTCTATATATAAACCACACCGAACCCCTCGATTAAATTGCAGTCTGTAACTCACTCCTGGGTATCTGTCATTCTATATATAAACCACCCGATCCCCTCGATTAGATTCCAGTCTGTAACTCACTCCCGGGTATCTGTTATTCTATATATAAACCACCCGAACCCCTCGATTAGATTCCAGTCTGTAACTCACTCCCGGGTATCTGTTATTCTATATATAAACCACCCCGAACCCCTCGATTAGATTCCAGTCTGTAACTCACTCCCGGGTATCTGTTATTCTATATATAAACCCCACCCAACCCCTCGATTAGATTCTAGTCTGTAACTCACTCCCGGGTATCTGTTATTCTATATATAAACCACCCCGAACCCCTCGATTAGATTCCAGTCTGTAACTCACTCCCGGGTATCTGTTATTCTATATATAAACCACCCGAACCCCTCGATTAGATTCCAGTCTGTAACTCACTCCCGGGTATCTGTTATTCTATATATAAACCACCCCGAACCCCTCGATTAGATTCCAGTCTTTAACTCACTCCCGGGTATCTGTTATTCTATCAATAAACATCCCCGAAACCCTCGATTAGATTCCAGTCTGTAACTCACTCCCGGGTATCTGTTATTCTATATATAAACCACCCCGAACCCCTCGATTAGATTCCAGTCTGTAACTCACTCCCGGGTATCTGTTATTCTATATATAAACCACCCGAACCCCTCGATTAGATTCCAGTCTGTAACTCACTCCCGGGTATCTGTTATTCTATATATAAACCACCCCGAACCCCTCGATTAGATTCCAGTCTGTAACTCACTCCCGGGTATCTGTTATTCTATATATAAACCACCCCGAACCCCTCGATTAGATTCCAGTCTGTAACTCACTCCCGGGTATCTGTTATTCTATATATAAACCACCCCGAACCCCTCGATTAGATTCCAGTCTGTAACTCACTCCCGGGTATCTGTTATTCTATATATAAACCACCCGAACCCCTCGATTAGATTCCAGTCTGTAACTCACTCCCGGGTATCTGTTATTCTATATATAAACCACCCCGAACCCCTCGATTAGATTCCAGTCTGTAACTCACTCCCGGGTATCTGTTATTCTATATATAAACCACCCCGAACCCCTCGATTAGATTCCAGTCTGTAACTCACTCCCGGGTATCTGTTATTCTATATATAAACCACCCCGAACCCCTCGATTAGATTCCAGTCTGTAACTCACTCCCGGGTATCTGTTATTCTATATATAAACCACCCCGAACCCCTCGATTAGATTCCAGTCTGTAACTCACTCCCGGGTATCTGTTATTCTATATATAAACCACCCCGAACCCCTCGATTAGATTCCAGTCTGTAACTCACTCCCGGGTATCTGTTATTCTATATATAAACCACCCGAACCCCTCGATTAGATTCCAGTCTGTAACTCACTCCCGGGTATCTGTTATTCTATATATAAACCACCCGAACCCCTCGATTAGATTCCAGTCTGTAACTCACTCCCGGGTATCTGTTATTCTATATATAAACCACCCCGAACCCCTCGATTAGATTCCAGTCTGTAACTCACTCCCGGGTATCTGTTATTCTATATATAAACCACCCGAACCCCTCGATTAGATTCCAGTCTGTAACTCACTCCCGGGTATCTGTTATTCTATATATAAACCACCCGAACTCCTAGATTAGATTCCAGTCTGTAACTCACTCCCGGGTATCTGTTATTCTATATATAAACCACCCCGAACCCCTCGATTAGATTCCAGTCTGTAACTCACTCCCGGGTATCTGTTATTCTATATATAAACCACCCCGAACCCCTCGATTAGATTCCAGTCTGTAACTCACTCCCGGGTATCTGTTATTCTATATATAAACCACCCGAACCCCTCGATTAGATTCCAGTCTGTAACTCACTCCCGGGTATCTGTAATTCTAAATATAATCCACCCCCACACCTCGATTATATTACAGTCTGTAAGTCACTCCCGGGTATCTGTTATTCTATATATAAATTCCACAAACCCCTCGATTAGATTCCAGTCTGTAACTCACTCCCGGGTATCTGTTATTCTATATATAAACCCCACAAACCCCTCGATTAGATTCCAGTCTGTAACTCACTCCCGTGTATCTGTTATTCTATATATAAACCCCCGCGAACCCCTCGATTAGATTCCAGTCTGTAACTCACTCCCAGGTATCTGTTATTCTATATATAAACCCCACAAACCCCTCGATTAGATTCCAGTCTGTAACTCACTCCCAGGTATCTGTTATTCTATATCTAAACCACCCTGAACACCTCGATTAGATTCCAGTCTGTAACTCACTCCCGGGTATCTGTTATTCTATATATAAACCACCCCGAACCCCTCGATTAGATTCCAGTCTGTAACTCACTCCCGGGTATCTGTTATTCTATATATAAACCACCCTGAACCCCTCAATTAGGTTCATGTCTGTAAATCATTCCGGGTATTTGTTATTCGATATATAGACCCTCCCAAACCCCTTGATTAGATTCCAGTCTGTAACTCACTCCTGTGTATCTGTTATTCTATATATAAACCACCCCGAACCCCTCGATTAGATTCCAGTCTGTAACTCACTCCCGGGTATCTGTTATTCTATATATAAACCCCACAAACCCCTCGATTAGTTCCAGTCTGTAACTCACTCCTGGTTATCTGTTATTTTATATATAAATCCTCCCGAACCCCTCGATTAGATTCCAGTCAGTAACTCACTCCCGGGTATCTGTTATTCTATATATAAACCACCCCGAACCCCTCAATTAGTTTCCCGTCTGTAACTCACTCCCGGTATCTGTTATTCTATATATAAACCCCACAAACCCCTCGATTAGTTCCAGTCTGTAACTCACACCCGGGTATCTGTTATTCTATATATAAACCACCCCAAACCCCTCGATTAGATTCCAGTCTGTAACTCACTCCCGTGTATCTGTTATTCTCTATATAAACCCCCCCGAACCCCTTGATTAGATTCCAGTCTGTAACTCACTCCCAGGTATCTGTTATTCTATATATAAACCCCACAAACCCCTCGATTAGATTCCAGTCTGTAACTCACTCCCGGGTATCTGTTATTCTATATATAAACCCCACAAACCCCTCGATTAGATTCCAGTCTGTAACTCACTCCCGTGTATCTGTTATTCTATATATAAACCCCCCCGAACCCCTCTATTAGATTCCAGTCTGTAACTCACTCCCAGGTATCTGTTATTCTATATATAAACCACCCCGAACCCCTCGATTAGATTCCAGTCTGTAACTCACTCCCGGGTATCTGTTATTCTATATATAAACCACCCTGAGCCCCTCAATTAGATTCATGTCTGTAACTCACTCCCGGGTATCTGTTATTCTATATATAGACCCTCCCAAACCCCTCGATTAGATTCCAGTCTGTAACTCACTCCCGGGTATCTGTTATTCTATATATAAACCCCACAAACCCCTCGATTAGATTCCAGTCTGTAACTCACTCCCGGGTATCTGTTATTCTATATATAAACCACCCTGAACCCCTCGATTAGATTCCAGTCTGTAACTCACTCCGGGTATCTGTTATTCCATATATAAAGCCCTCCGAACGCCTCGATTAGATTACAGTCTGTAACTCACTCCCGGGTATTTGTTATTCTATATATAAAACATCCCGAACCCCTCGATTTGATCCCAGTTGGTAACTCACAGCCAGGTATCTGTTATTCTATATATAAACCCAACCGAACCCCTCGATTAGATTCCAGTCTGTAACTCACTCCTGGTTATCTGTTATTCTATATATAAATCCCCCGAACCCCTCGATTAGATTCCAGTCTGTAACTCACTCCCGGGTATCTGTTATTCTATATATAAACCACCCCGAACCCCTCGATTAGTTTCCAGTCTGTAACTCACTCCCGGTATCTGTTATTCTATATATAAACCCCACAAACCCCTCGATTAGATTCCAGTCTGTAACTCACTCCCGGGTATCTGTTATTCTATATATAAACCACCCCGAACCCCTCGATTAGTTTCCAGTCTGTAACTCACTCCCGGGTATCTGTTATTCTATATATAAATCCTCCCGAACCCCTCGATTAGATTCCAGTCTGTAACTCACTCCCGGGTATCTGTTATTCTATATATAAACCACCCCTCACCCCTCGATTAGATTCCAGTCTGTAACTCATTCCAGTTTATCTGTTATTCTATGTATAAACCACCCCTAACCCCTCGATTAGATTCCAGTCTGTAACTCACTCCCGGGTATCTGTTATTCTATATATAAACCACCCTGAACCCCTCGATTAGATTCCAGTCTGTAACTCACTCCCGGGTATCTGTTATTCTATATATAAACCCCACAAACCCCTCGATTAGATTCCAGTCTGTAACTCACTCCCGGGTATCTGTTATTCTATATATAAACCCCACAAACCCCTCGATTAGATTCCAGTCTGTAACTCACTCCCAGGTATCTGTTATTCTATATATAAACCCCCCGAACCCCTCGATTAGATTCCAGTCTGTAACTCACTCCCAGGTATCTGTTATTCTATATATAAACCCCACAAACCCCTCGATTAGATTCCAGTCTGTAACTCACTCCCGGGTATCTGTTATTCTATATATAAACCCCACAAACCCCTCGATTAGATTCCAGTCTGTAACTCACTCCCGTGTATCTGTTATTCTATATATAAACCCCCGCGAACCCCTCGATTAGATTCCAGTCTGTAACTCACTCCCAGGTATCTGTTATTCTATATATAAACCCCACAAACCCCTCGATTAGATTCCAGTCTGTAACTCACTCCCAGGTATCTGTTATTCTATATATAAACCACCCTGAACACCTCGATTAGATTCCAGTCTGTAACTCACTCCCGGGTATCTGTTATTCTATATATAAACCACCCCGAACCCCTCGATTAGATTCCAGTCTGTAACTCACTCCCGGGTATCTGTTATTCTATATATAAACCACCCTGAACCCCTCGATTAGGTTCCAGTCTGTAACTCACTTCCCGGTATCTGTTATTCTATATATAAACCCCCCTGATCCCCTCGATTAGATTCCAGTCTGTAACTCACTCCCGGGTATCTGTTATTCTATATATAAACCACCCCGAACCCCTCGATTAGATTCCAGTCTGTAACTCACTCCCGGGTATCTGTTATTCTATATATAAACCACCACAAACCCCTCGATTAGTTCCAGTCTGTAACTCACTCCGGGTATCTGTTATTCTATATATAAACCTCCCGAACCCCTCGATTAGATTCCAGTCTGTAACTCACTCCCGGGTATCTGTTATTCTATATATAAACCACCCCGAACCCCTCGATTAGATTCCAGTCTGTAACTCACTCCCGGTATCTGTTATTCTATATATAAACCCCACAAACCCCTCGATTAGTTCCAGTCTGTAACTCACTCCCGGGTATCTGTTATTCTATATATAAACCACCCCAAACCCCTCGATTAGATTCCAGTCTGTAACTCACTCCCGGGTATCTGTTATTCTATATATAAACCACCCCGAACCCCTCGATTAGATTCCAGTCTGTAACTCACTCCCGTGTATCTGTTATTCTATATATAAACCCCACAAACACCTCGATTAGATTCCAGTCTGTAACTCACTCCTGGTTATCTATTATTCTATATAGAAACCCCCTGAGCACCTCGATTAGATTCCAGTCTGTAACTCACTCCCGAGTATCTGTTATTCTATATATAAACCACCCCGAACCACTCGATTAAATTCCAGTCTGTAACTCACTCCAGGGTATCTGTTATTCTATATATAAACCACACCATACCTCTCGATTAGATTCCAGTATGTAACTCACTCCCGGGTATCTGTTATTCTATATATAAACCACCCCGAACCCCTCGATTAGATTCCAGTCTGTAACTCAGTCCCGGGTATCTGTTATTCTATATATAAACCTCCCCAAAAACCTCGATTAGATTCCAGTCTGTAACTCCATCCCGGGTATCTGTTATTCTATATATAAACCCCCCCGAACCCCTCGATAAGTTTCCAGACTGTAACTCACTCCCAGGTATCTGTTATTCTATATATAAACCCCACAAACCCCTCGATTAGATTCCAGTCTGTAACTCACTCCCGGGTATCTGTTATTCTATATATAAACAACCCTGAACACCTCGATTAGATTCCAGTCTGTAACTCACTCCCAGGTATCTGTTATTCTATATATAAACCCCACAAACCCCTCGATTAGATTCCAGTCTGTAACTCACTCCCAGGTATCTGTTATTCTATATATAAACCACCCTGAACACCTCGATTAGATTCCAGTCTGTAACTCACTCCCGGGTATCTGTTATTCTATATATAAACCACCCCGAACCCCTCGATTAGATTCCAGTCTGTAACTCACTCCCGGGTATCTGTTATTCTATATATAAACCCCCCCGAACCCCTCGATTAGGTTCATGTCTGTAACTCACTCCCGGGTATCTGTTATTCTATATATAGACCCTCCCAAACCCCTCGATTAGATTCCAGTCTGTAACTCACTCCCGTGTATCTGTTATTCTATATATAAACCACCCCGAACCCCTCGATTAGATTCCAGTCTGTAACTCACTCCCGGGTATCTGTTATTCTATATATAAACCACCCTGAACCCCTCGATTAGATTCCAGTCTGTAACTCACTCCCGGGTATCTGTTATTCTATATATAAACCCTCCCGAAACCCTCGATTAGATTCCAGTCTGTAACTCACTCCCGGGTATCTGTTATTCTATATATAAACCACCCTGAACCCCTCAATTAGATTCATGTCTGTAACTCATTCCGGGTATTTGTTATTCCATATATAGACCCTCCCAAACCCCTTGATTAGATTCCAGTCTGTAACTCACTCCCGGGTATCTGTTATTCTATATATAAACCACCCCGAAGCCCTCGATTAGATTCCAGTCTGTAACTCACTCCCGGGTATCTGTTATTCTATATATAAACCACCCTGAACCCCTCAATTAGGTTCATGTCTGTAAATCATTCCGGGTATTTGTTATTCGATATATAGACCCTCCCAAACCCCTTGATTAGATTCCAGTCTGTAACTCACTCCCGTGTATCTGTTATTCTATATATAAACCACCCCGAACCCCTCGATTAGATTCCAGTCTGTAACTCACTCCCGGGTATCTGTTATTCTATATATAAACCCCACAAACCCCTCGATTAGTTCCAGTCTGTAACTCACTCCTGGTTATCTGTTATTTTATATATAAATCCTCCCGAACCCCTCGATTAGATTCCAGTCAGTAACTCACTCCCGGGCTATCTGTTATTCTATATATAAACCACCCCGAACCCCTCAATTAGTTTCCCGTCTGTAACTCACTCCCGGTATTGTTATTCTATATATAAACCCCACAAACCCCTCGATTAGTTCCAGTCTGTAACTCACTCCCGGGTATCTGTTATTCTATATATAAACCACCCCAAACCCCTCGATTAGATTCCCGTCTGTAACTCACTCCCGGGTATCTGTTATTCTATATATAAACCACCCCGAACCCCTCGTTTAGCTTCCCGTCTGTAACTCACTCCCGTGTATCTGTTATTCTATATATAAACCCCACAAACACCTCGATTAATTCCAGTCTGTAACTCACTCCAGGTTATCTGTTATTCTATATATAAACCACCCCGAATCCCTCGATTAGATTCCAGTCTGTAACTCACTCCAGGTTATCTGTTATTCTATGTATAAACCACCCCGAATCCCTCGATTAGATTCCAGTCTGTAACTCACTCCAGGTTATCTGTTATTCTATGTATAAACCACCCCTCACCCCTCGATTAGATACCAGACTGTAACTCACTCCCGGGTATCTGTTATTCTATATATAAACCACCCTGAGCCCCTCAATTAGATTCATGTCTGTAACTCATTCCGGGTATTTGTTATTCCATATATAGACCCTCCCAAACCCCTTGATAAGATTCCAGTCTGTAACTCACTCCCAGGTATCTGTTATTCTATATATAAACCACCCCGAAGCCCTCTATTAGATTCCAGTCTGTAACTCACTCCCGGGTATCTGTTATTCTATATATAAACCACCCTGAACCCCTCAATTAGGTTCATGTCTGTAAATCATTCCGGGTATTTGTTATTCGATATATAGACCCTCCCAAACCCCTTGATTAGATTCCAGTCTGTAACTCACTCCCGTGTATCTGTTATTCTATATATAAACCACCCCGAACCCCGTGATTAGATTCCAGTCTGTAACTCACTCCCGGGTATCTGTTATTCTATGTATAAACCCCACAAACCCCTCGATTAGTTCCAGTCTGTAACTCACTCCTGGTTATCTGTTATTTTATATATAAATCCTCCCGAACCCCTCGATTAGATTCCAGTCAGTAACTCACTCCCAGGTATCTGTTATTCTATATATAAACCACCCCGAACCCCTCAATTAGTTTCCCGTCTGTAACTCACTCCCGGTATTTGTTATTCTATATATAAACCCCACAAACCCCTCGATTAGTTCCAGTCTGTAACTCACTCCCGGGTATCTGTTATTCTATATATAAACCACCCCAAACCCCTCGATTAGATTCCCGTCTGTAACTCACTCCCGGGTATCTGTTATTCTATATATAAACCACCCCGAACCCCTCGTTTAGCTTCCCGTCTGTAACTCACTCCCGTGTATCTGTTATTCTATATATAAACCCCACAAACACCTCGATTAATTCCAGTCTGTAACTCACTCCAGGTTATCTGTTATTCTATATATAAACCACCCCGAATCCCTCGATTAGATTCCAGTCTGTAACTCACTCCAGGTTATCTGTTATTCTATGTATAAACCACCCCGAATCCCTCGATTAGATTCCAGTCTGTAACTCACTCCAGGTTATCTGTTATTCTATGTATAAACCACCCCTCACCCCTCGATTAGATACCAGTCTGTAACTCACTCCCGGGTATCTGTTATTCTATATATAAACCACCCTGAAACCTCGATTAGATTCCAGTCTGTAACTCACTCCCAGGTATCTGTTATTCTATATATAAACCACCCCGAATCCCTCGATTAGATTCCAGTCTGTAACTCACTCCCGGGTATCTGTTATTCTATATATAAACCCCACGAACCCCTCGATTAGATTCCAGTCTGTAACTCACTCCCGGGTATCTGTTATTCTATATATAAACCCCACAAACCCCTCGATTAGATTCCAGTCTGTAACTCACTCCCAGGTATCTGTTATTCTATATATAAACCCCCCGAACCCCTCGATTAGATTCCAGTCTGTAACTCACTCCCGGGTATCTGTTATTCTATATATAAACCACCCAGAACCCCTCGATTAGATTCCAGTCTGTAACTCACTCCCGGGTATCTGTTATTCTATATATAAACCCCCCAAACCCCTCGATTAGATTCCAGTCTGTAACTCACTCCCGTGTATCTGTTATTCTATATATAAACCACCCCGAACCCCTCGATTAGATTCCAGTCTGTAACTCACTCCCGGGTATCTGTTATTCTGTATATAAACCACCCTGAACCCCTCAATTAGATTCATGTCTGTAACTCATTCCGGGTATTTGTTATTCCATATATAGACCCTCCCAAAACCCTCGATTAGATTCCAGTCTGTAACTCACTCCCGGGTATCTGTTATTCTATATATAAACCACCCTGAACCCCTCAATTAGATTCATGTCTGTAAATCATTCCGGGTATTTGTTATTCGATATATAGACCCTCCCAAACCCCTTGATTAGATTCCAGTCTGTAACTCACTCCCGTGTATCTGTTATTCTATATATAAACCACCCCGAACCCCTCGATTAGATTCCAGTCTGTAACTCACTCCCGGGTATCTGTTATTCTATATATAAACCCCACAAACCCCTCGATTAGTTCCAGTCTGTAACTCACTCCTGGTTATCTGTTATTTTATATATAAATCCTCCCGAACCCCTCGATTAGATTCCAGTCAGTAACTCACTCCCAGGTATCTGTTATTCTATATATAAACCACCCCGAACCCCTCAATTAGTTTCCCGTCTGTAACTCACTCCCGGTATTTGTTATTCTATATATAAACCCCACAAACCCCTCGATTAGTTCCAGTCTGTAACTCACTCCCGGGTATCTGTTATTCTATATATAAACCACCCCAAACCCCTCGATTAGATTCCCGTCTGTAACTCACTCCCGGGTATCTGTTATTCTATATATAAACCACCCCGAACCCCTCGTTTAGCTTCCCGTCTGTAACTCACTCCCGTGTATCTGTTATTCTATATATAAACCCCACAAACACCTCGATTAATTCCAGTCTGTAACTCACTCCAGGTTATCTGTTATTCTATATATAAACCACCCCGAATCCCTCGATTAGATTCCAGTCTGTAACTCACTCCAGGTTATCTGTTATTCTATGTATAAACCACCCCGAATCCCTCGATTAGATTCCAGTCTGTAACTCACTCCAGGTTATCTGTTATTCTATGTATAAACCACCCCTCACCCCTCGATTAGATACCAGTCTGTAACTCACTCCCGGGTATCTGTTATTCTATATATAAACCACCCTGAGCCCCTCAATTAGATTCATGTCTGTAACTCATTCCGGGTATTTGTTATTCCATATATAGACCCTCCCAAACCCCTTGATTAGATTCCAGTCTGTAACTCACTCCCAGGTATCTGTTATTCTATATATAAACCACCCCGAAGCCCTCGATTAGGTTCCAGTCTGTAACTCACTCCCGGGTATCTGTTATTCTATATATAAACCACCCTGAACCCCTCAATTAGGTTCATGTCTGTAAATCATTCCGGGTATTTGTTATTCGATATATAGACCCTCCCAAACCCCTTGATTAGATTCCAGTCTGTAACTCACTCCCGTGTATCTGTTATTCTATATATAAACCACCCCGAAGCCCTCGATTAGATTCCAGTCTGTAACTCACTCCCGGGTATCTGTTATTCTATATATAAACCCCACAAACCCCTCGATTAGTTCCAGTCTGTAACTCACTCCTGGTTATCTGTTATAATATATATAAATCCTCCCGAACCCCTCGATTAGATTCCAGTCAGTAACTCACTCCCAGGTATCTGTTATTCTATATATAAACCACCCCGAACCCCTCAATTAGTTTCCCGTCCGTAACTCACTCCCGGTATTTGTTATTCTATATATAAACCCCACAAACCCCTCGATTAGTTCCAGTCTGTAACTCACTCCCGGGTATCTGTTATTCTATATATAAACCACCCCAAACCCCTCGATTAGATTCCCGTCTGTAACTCACTCCCGGGTATCTGTTATTCTATATATAAACCACCCCGAACCCCTCGTTTAGCTTCCCGTCTGTAACTCACTCCCGTGTATCTGTTATTCTATATATAAACCCCACAAACACCTCGATTAATTCCAGTCTGTAACTCACTCCAGGTTATCTGTTATTCTATATATAAACCACCCCGAATCCCTCGATTAGATTCCAGTCTGTAACTCACTCCAGGTTATCTGTTATTCTATGTATAAACCACCCCGAATCCCTCGATTAGATTCCAGTCTGTAACTCACTCCAGGTTATCTGTTATTCTATGTATAAACCACCCCTCACCCCTCGATTAGATACCAGTCTGTAACTCACTCCCGGGTATCTGTTATTCTATATATAAACCACCCTGAGCCCCTCAATTAGATTCATGTCTGTAACTCATTCTGGGTATTTGTTATTCCATATATAGACCCTCCCAAACCCCTTGATTAGATTCCAGTCTGTAACTCACTCCCGGGTATCTGTTATTCTATATATAAACCACCCCGAACACCTCGATTAGATTCCAGTCTGTAACTCACTCCCGGGTATCTGTTATTCTATATATAAACCCCACAAACCCCTCGATTAGTTCCAGTCTGTAACTCACTCCTGGTTATCTGTTATTCTATATATAAATCCTCCCGAACCCCTCGATTAGATTCCAGTCTTTAACTCACTCCCGGGTATCTGTTATTCTATATATAAACCACCCCGAACCCCTCGATTAGATTCCAGTCTGTAACTCACTCCCGAGTATCTGTTCTATATATAAACTCCCTCGAACCCCTCGATTAGATTCCAGTCTTTAACTCACTCCCAGGTATCTGTTGTTCTATATATAAACCCTCCCGATCCCCCCGATTAGATTCCAGTCTGTAACTCACTCCCGGGTATCTGTTATTCTATATATAAACCACCCCGAACCCCTCGATTAGATTCCAGTCTGTAACTCACTCCCGAGTATCTGTTCTATATATAAACTCCCTCGAACCCCTCGATTAGATTCCAGTCTGTAACTCACTCCCGGGTATCTGTTATTCTATATATAAACCCCCCCGAACCCCTCGATTAGATTCCAGACTGTAACTCACTCCCAGGTATCTGTTATTCTATATATAAACCCCACAAACCCCTCAATTAGATTCCAGTCTGGAACTCACTCCCGGGTATCTGTTATTCTATATATAAACAACCCTGAACACCTCGATTAGATTCCAGTCTGTAACTCACTCCCAGGTATCTGTTATTCTATATATAAACCCCACAAACCCCTCGATTAGATTCCAGTCTGTAACTCACTCCCGGGTATTTGTTATTCTATATATAAACCACCCTGAACCCCTCAATTAGATTCATGTCTGTAACTCATTCCGGGTATTTGTTATTCCATATATAGACCCTCCCAAAACCCTCGATTAGATTCCAGTCTGTAACTCACTCCCGGGTATCAGTTATTCTATATATAAACCACCCTGAACCCCTCAATTAGATTCATGTCTGTAACTCACTCCCGGGTATCTGTTATTCTATATATAAACCCCCCCGAAGCCCTCGATTAGATTCCAGACTGTAACTCACTCCCAGGTATCTGTTATTCTATATATAAACCCCACAAACCCCTCAATTAGATTCCAGTCTGGAACTCACTCCCGGGTATCTGTTATTCTATATATAAACCACCCTGAACACCTCGATTAGATTCCAGTCTGTAACTCACTCCCGGGTATCTGTTATTCTATATATAAACCACCCTGAACACCTCGATTAGATTCCAGTCTGTATTCACTCCCGGGTATCTGTTATTCTATATATAAACCACCCCGAACCCCTCGATTAGATTCCAGTCTGTAACTCACTCCCGGGTATCTGTTATTCTATATATAAACCACCCTGAACCCCTCAATTAGATTCATGTCTGTAACTCATTCCGGGTATTTGTTATTCCATATATAGACCCTCCCAAACCCCTTGATTAGATTCCAGTCTGTAACTCACTCCCGGGTATCTGTTATTCTATATATAAACCATCCCGAACCCCTCGATTAGATTCCAGTCTGTAACTCACTCCCAGGTATCTGTTATTCTATATATAAACCCCACAAACCCCTCGATTAGTTCCAGTCTGTAACTCACTCCTGGTTATCTGTTATTCTATATATAAATCCTCCCGAACCCCTCGATTAGATTCCAGTCAGTAACTCACTCCCGGGTATCTGTTATTCTATATATAAACCACCCCGAACCCCTCGATTAGTTTCCCGTCTGTAACTCACTCCCGGTATCTGTTATTCTATATATAAACCCCACAAACCCCTCGATTAGTTCCAGTCTGTAACTCACTCCCGGGTATCTGTTATTCTATATATAAACCACCCCGAACCCCTCGATTAGTTTCCAGTCTGTAACTCACTCCCGGGTATCTGTTATTCTATATATAAACCACCCCGAAACCCTCGATTAGTTTCCCGTCTGTAACTCACTCCCGGGTATCTGTTATTCTATATATAAACCACCCCGAACCCCTCGTTTAGCTTCCCGTCTGTAACTCACTCCCGTGTATCTGTTATTCTATATATAAACCCCAAAAACACCTCGATTAATTCCAGTCTATAACTCACTCCAGGTTATCTGTTATTCTATGTATAAACCACCCCGAATCCCTCGATTAGATTCCAGTCTGTAACTCATTCCAGGTTATCTGTTATTCTATGTATAAACCACCCCTCACCCCTCGATTAGATACCAGTCTGTAACTCACTCCCGGGTATCTGTTATTCTATATATAAACCCCACAAACCCCTCGATTAGTTTCCAGTCTGTAACTCACTCCCGTGTATCTGTTATTCTCTATATAAACCCCCCCGAACCCCTCGATTAGATTCCAGTCTGTAACTCACTCCCAGGTATCTGTTATTCTATATATAAACCCCACAAACCCCTCGATTAGATTCCAGTCTGTAACTCACTCCCGGGTATCTGTTATTCTATATATAAACCCCACAAACCCCTCGATTAGATTCCAGTCTGTAACTTACTCCCGTGTATCTGTTATTCTATATATAAACCCCCGCGAACCCCTCGATTAGATTCCAGTCTGTAACTCACTCCCAGGTATCTGTTATTCTATATATAAACACCCACAAACCCCTCGTTTAGCTTCCCGTCTGTAACTCACTCCCGTGTATCTGTTATTCTATATATAAACCCCACAAACACCTCGATTAATTCCAGTCTGTAACTCACTCCAGGTTATCTGTTATTCTATATATAAACCACCCCGAATCCCTCGATTAGATTCCAGTCTGTAACTCACTCCAGGTTATCTGTTATTCTATGTATAAACCACCCCTCACCCCTCGATTAGATTCCAGTCTGTAACTCACTCCCGTGTATCTGTTATTCTATATATAAACCACCCCGAACCCCTCGATTAGATTCCAGTCAGTAACTCACTCCCGGGTATCTGTTATTCTATATATAAACCACCCCGAACCCCTCAATTAGTTTCCCGTCTGTAACTCACTCCCGGTATCTGTTATTCTATCTATAAACCCCACAAACCCCTCGATTAGTTCCAGTCTGTAACTCACTCCCGGGTATCTGTTATTCTATATATAAACCACCCCAAACCCCTCGATTAGATTCCCGTCTGTAACTCACTCCCGGGTATCTGTTATTCTATATATAAACCACCCCGAACCCCTCGTTTAGCTTCCCGTCTGTAACTCACTCCCGTGTATCTGTTATTCTATATATAAACCCCACAAACACCTCGATTAATTCCAGTCTGTAACTCACTCCAGGTTATCTGTTATTCTATACATAAACCACCCCGAATCCCTCGATTAGATTCCAGTCTGTAACTCACTCCAGGTTATCTGTTATTCTATGTATAAACCACCCCTCACCCCTCGATTAGATACCAGTCTGTAACTCACTCCCGGGTATCTGTTATTCTATATATAAACCACCCTGAACCCTCGATTAGTTTCCAGTCTGTAACTCACTCACGGATATCTGTTATTCTATATATAAACCCTCCTGAACCCTCGATTAGATTCCAGTCTATAACTCACTCCTGGTTATCTATTATTCTATATATAAACCCCCTGAGCACCTTGATTAGATTCCAGCCTGTAACTCACTCCCGGGTATCTGTGATTCTATATTTAAACCCTCCCGAACCCCTCGATTAGATTCCAGTCTGTAACTCACTCCCGTGTATCTGTTATTCTATATATAAACCCCACAAACCCCTCGATTAATTCCAGTCTGTAACTCACTCCCGGGTATCCGTTATTCTATATATAAACCACCCCAAACCCCTCGATTAGTTTCCCGTCCGTAACTTACTCCCGTGTATCTGTTATTCTATATATAATCCACCCCTAACCCCTCGATTAGATTCCACTCTGTAACTCATTCCCGGGTATCTGTTGTTCTATATATAAACCTCCCCGAATCCCTCGATTAGATTCCAGCATGTAACTCCCTCCCGGGTATCTGTTATTCTATATATAAACCACCCCGAACCCCTCAATTAGATTCCAGTCTGTAACTCACTCCCGAGTATCTGTTATTCTATATATAAACCTCCTGAACCCCTCGATTAGATCCCAATCTGTAACTCAGTCCGGGATATGTGTTATTATATAGTCATGGAGTCGTAGAAGCCGACAGCAGTGAAAAAGGCCCTTTGGCCCATCGAGTCTGTGCTGGTTGAACACAAGTACCGAGCTCTTCTAATTCCATTTTCCAGCACTAGGCCCACAGCCTTATATGCCAAGGTATCGCAAGTGCACATCCAAATATTCTGAAATGTTATGAGGGTTTCTGCATCTAACCCCCTTTCAGGCAGTGAGTTCCAGATTCCCACCACCCTCTGGATGAAAAAATCCTTCCCCACTTCCCCTCTAACCCTCCTGCCCCCTGCCTTCAATCTATGCTTCCTGGTTATTGATCCCTCCACCAAGGGGAAAAGTTCCTTCCTGTCTACCCTATCAATGCCCCTCATAATTTTATTCACCTCAATCATGTCCTTCCTCAATCTCCTCTGCTCCCGGGAAAATAATCCAAGTCTATCCAATCTCTCCTCATGTCTAAAATTCTCCAGCCCAAGCAACATCCTGGTAAATCTCCTCTGCTCTCTCTCTAGAGCAATCACATCTTTCCTATAATGCGCACTCCAGAACTGCACACAATACTCTAGCTGTGGCCTAACCAGCATTTTATCTCCCCCGATTGCTCGAGAGACTGAAACTCTCCCGATCCCGGCGTTTAGTGCGATCAGGGATTGAGCGTCGCAGCCCTCTGGAGAGCTCCGGACGTTCACCAGCCTCCGAGTGAAGCAATACCAACTCATCTCAATCCGAAATGACTGCTTCCCACCCCCACCCTTGCCCTGTTAAACCCCGACCAGAATCTGCTTTCTATGCGATCGCCTCTCATTCTTCCAAGTGGCAGAGAATAAAAACCCAGTTTACTCATCACAGGACTGTCCCCATCAAACACTCCCAGGACAGGTACAGCATGGGGTTAGATACAGAGTAAATCTCCCTCTACACTGTCCACATCAAACACTCCCAGGAAAGGTACAGCACGGGGTTAGATACAGAGTAAAGCTTCCTCTACACTGTCCCCATCAAACACTCCCAGGACAGGTACAGCACGGGGTTAGATACAGAGTAAAGCTCCTTCGACACCGTCCCCATCAAACACTACCAGGACAGGTACAGCACGGGGTTAGATACAGAGTAAAGCTCCCTCTCGACTTTCCCCATCAAACACTCCCAGGACAGGTACAGCACGGGTTTAGGTGCAGAGTAAATCTCCCTCTACACCGTCTCCATCAAACACTCTCAGGACTGGTACAGCATGGGGTTAGATACAGAGTAACTCTCCCTCTACACTGTCCCCATCAAACACTCCCAGGACAGGTACAGCATGGGGTTAGATACAGAGTAAATCTCCCTCTACACTGTCCCCATCAAACACTCCCAGGACAGGTACAGCACCGGGTTAGATACAGAGTAAAGCTCCCTCTACACTGTCCCCATCAAACACTCCCAGGACAGGTACAGCACGGGGTTAGATACAGAGTAAATCTCCCTCTACACCGTCTCCATCAAACACTCCCAGGACAGGTACAGCACGGGGTTAGATACAGAGTAAAGCTCCCTCTTCACTGTCCCCATCAAACATTCCCAGAACAGGTACAGCACGGGGTTCGATACAGAGTAAATCTCCCTCTACACTGTCCCCATCAAACACTCCCTGGACAGGTACAGCACGGCGTTAGATACAGGGTAAAGCTCCCTGTACACTGTCCCCATCAAACACTCCCAGGACAGGTACAGCACGGGGTTAGATACAGAGTAATTCTCCCTCTACACTGTCCCCATCAAACACTCCCAGGACAGGTACAGCACGGGGTTAGATACAGAGTAATTCTCCCTCTACACCGTCCCCATGAAACACTCCCAGGACAGGTACAGCACGGCGTTAGATACAGAGTAAATCTCCCTCTACACCGTCCCCATCAAACACTCCCAGGACAGGTACAGCCCGGGGTTAGATACAGAGTAAATCTCCCTCTACACTGTCCCCATCAAACACTCCCTGGACAGGTACAGCACGGCGTTAGATACAGGGTAAAGCTCCCTGTACACTGTCCCCATCAAACACTCCCAGGACAGGTACAGCACGGGGTTAGATACAGGGTAAAGCTCCCTGTACACCGTCCCCATCAAACACCCCCAGGACAGGTACAGCACGGCATTAGATACAGGGTAAAGCTCCTTCTACATATCTCCATCGAAATAGAGAAGGGCATTTGGCTGCAGAACGGGCAGGAGGGTTGATGAGCAGGGATCAGGCGGGTTGCGTGGGCTCCTGCTGTGCAACCGGTCGCTGTGAATCGGGGGGAGGTGAGTCCGTCTGGGGCCCGGATGGAGCGCTGGCGAGGTGGGTGGGGGTGGGTCGAGTTTAGAGGCTCTTACCAGGCTGTCTCCTGATCTGTGCCCGCGTGTCCCCGCCCTCCCTCCGTCTGCAGGCGCTGATCAACCGGGGGGTGAATCTCGACCCCCTGGGGAAGTGGTCAAAGACCGGCCTGATCATCTTCGATTCGTCCGTCCCCATTGGTGAGTCACTGTGTCTGCCTGTGTGTGTGTGTCTGCCTGTGTGTGTGTGTCTGCCTGTGTGTGTGTGTCTGCCTGTGTGTGTGTGTCTGCCTGTGTGTGTGTGTCTGCCTGTGTGTGTGTGTCTGCCTGTGTGTGTGTGTCTGCCTGTGTGTGTGTGTCTGCCTGTGTGTGTGTGTGTGTCTGCCTGTGTGTGTGTGTCTGCCTGTGTGTGTGTGTCTGCCTGTGTGTGTGTGTCTGCCTGTGTGTGTGTGTGTGTCTGCCTGTGTGTGTGTGTGTCTGCCTGTGTGTGTGTGTGTCTGCCTGCCTGTGTGTCTGCCTGCCTGTGTGTCTGCCTGCCTGTGTGTCTGCCTGCCTGTGTGTCTGCCTGCCTGTGTCTGCCTGTGTGTGTGTCTGCCTGTGTGTGTGTCTGCCTGTGTGTGTGTCTGCCTGTGTGTGTGTCTGCCTGTGTGTGTGTCTGCCTGTGTGTGTGTCTGCCTGTGTGTGTGTGTCTGCCTGTGTGTGTGTGTCTGCCTGTGTGTGTGTGTGTCTGCCTGTGTGTGTGTGTGTCTGCCTGTGTGTGTGTGTGTCTGCCTGTGTGTGTGTGTCTGCCTGTGTGTGTGTGTCTGCCTGTGTGTGTGTGTCTGCCTGTGTGTGTGTGTCTGCCTGTGTGTGTGTGTGTGTGTGTGTGTGTGTGTGTGTGTGTGTGTGTGTGTGTGTCTGCCTGTGTGTGTGTGTGTGTCTGCCTGTGTGTGTGTGTGTGTGTGTGTGTGTCTGCCTGTGTGTGTGTGTGTGTGTGTCTGCCTGTGTGTGTGTGTGTCTGCCTGTGTGTGTGTGTGTCTGCCTGCCTGTGTGTCTGCCTGCCTGTGTGTGTGTCTGCCTGTGTGTGTGTCTGCCTGTGTGTGTGTCTGCCTGTGTGTGTGTCTGCCTGTGTGTGTGTCTGCCTGTGTGTGTGTCTGCCTGTGTGTGTGTGTGTCTGCCTGTGTGTGTGTGTGTCTGCCTGTGTGTGTGTGTGTCTGCCTGTGTGTGTGTGTGTCTGCCTGTGTGTGTGTCTGCCTGTGTGTGTGTCTGCCTGTGTGTGTGTCTGTGTGTGTGTGTCTGTGTGTGTGTGTCTGTGTGTGTGTGTCTGCCTGTGTGTGTGTGTCTGCCTGTGTGTGTGTGTCTGCCTGTGTGTGTGTGTGTGTGTCTGCCTGTGTGTGTGTGTGTGTGTGTGTGTCTGCCTGTGTGTGTGTGTGTCTGCCTGTGTGTGTGTGTGTCTGCCTGTGTGTGTGTCTGCCTGTGTGTGTGTGTGTGTGTGTGTCTGCCTGTGTGTGTGTGTGTGTGTGTGTCTGCCTGTGTGTGTGTCTGCCTGTGTGTGTGTGTGTGTGTGTGTGTGTGTGTGTCTGTCTGCCTGTGTGTGTGTGTGTGTGTGTGTGTGTGTGTCTGTCTGCCTGTGTGTGTGTGTGTGTGTCTGTCTGCCTGTGTGTGTGTGTGTGTGTCTGTCTGCCTGTGTGTGTGTGTGTGTGTGTGTGTGTCTGCCTGTGTGTGTGTCTGCCTGTGTGTGTGTCTGCCTGTGTGTGTCTGCCTGTGTGTGTCTGCCTGTGTGTGTCTGCCTGTGTGTGTCTGCCTGTGTGTGTGTCTGCCTGTGTGTGTGTCTGCCTGTGTGTGTGTCTGCCTGTGTGTGTGTCTGCCTGTGTGTGTGTCTGCCTGTGTGTGTGTCTGCCTGTGTGTGTGTCTGCCTGTGTGTGTGTCTGCCTGTGTGTGTGTCTGCCTGTGTGTGTGTCTGCCTGTGTGTGTGTCTGTCTGCCTGTGTGTGTGTCTGTCTGCCTGTGTGTGTGTCTGTCTGCCTGTGTGTGTGTCTGTCTGCCTGTGTGTGTGTGTCTGTCTGCCTGTGTGTGTGTGTCTGTCTGCCTGTGTGTGTGTGTCTGTCTGCCTGTGTGTGTGTGTCTGTCTGCCTGTGTGTGTGTGTCTGTCTGCCTGTGTGTGTGTGTCTGTCTGCCTGTGTGTGTGTGTCTGTCTGCCTGTGTGTGTCTGTCTGCCTGTGTGTGTGTGTCTGCCTGTGTGTGTGTGTCTGCCTGTGTGTGTGTGTCTGCCTGTGTGTGTGTGTCTGCCTGTGTGTGTGTGTCTGCCTGTGTGTGTGTGTCTGCCTGTGTGTGTGTGTCTGCCTGTGTGTGTGTGTCTGCCTGTGTGTGTGTGTCTGCCTGTGTGTGTGTGTCTGCCTGTGTGTGTGTGTCTGCCTGTGTGTGTGTGTCTGCCTGTGTGTGTGTCTGCCTGTGTGTGTGTGTCTGCCTGTGTGTGTGTCTGCCTGTGTGTGTGTCTGCCTGTGTGTGTGTCTGCCTGTGTGTGTGTCTGCCTGTGTGTGTGTCTGCCTGTGTGTGTGTCTGCCCCCTCTCTCTCCCCCTCCCTCTCTCTCTCTCCCCCTCCCTCTCTCTCTCTCTCTTCCCCTCCCTCCCTCTCTCTCTCTTCCCCTCCCTCCCTCTCTCTCTCTTCCCCTCCCTCCCTCTCTCTCTCTCTTCCCCTCCCTCCCTCTCTCTCTCTCTCCCCCTCCCTTTCCTTCTCCCTCCGTCCCCCGCTCTCCCTCCGTCCCCCGCTCTCCCTCCGTCCCCCGCTCTCCCTCCGTCCCCCGCTCTCCCTCCGTCCCCCGCTCTCCCTCCGTCCCCCGCTCTCCCTCCGTCCCCCGCTCTCCCTCCGTCCCCCGCTCTCCCTCCGTCCCCCGCTCTCCCTCCGTCCCCCGCTCTCCCTCCGTCCCCCGCTCTCCCTCCGTCCCCCGCTCTCCCTCCGTCCCCCGCTCTCCCTCCGTCCCCCGCTCTCCCTCCGTCCCCCGCTCTCCCTCCGTCCCCCGCTCTCCCTCCGTCCCCCGCTCTCCCTCCGTCCCCCGCTCTCCCTCCGTCCCCCGCTCTCCCTCCGTCCCCCGCTCTCCCTCCGTCCCCCGCTCTCCCTCCGTCCCCCGCCCTCCCTCCTTCCCCCGCCCTCCCTCCGTCCCCCGCCCTCCCTCCGTCCCCCGCCCTCCCTCCGTCCCCCGCCCTCCCTCCGTCCCCCGCCCTCCCTCCGTCCCCCGCCCTCCCTCCGTCCCCCGCCCTCCCTCCGTCCCCCGCCCTCCCTCCGTCCCCCGCCCTCCCTCCGTCCCCCGCCCTCCCTCCGTCCCCCGCCCTCCCTCCGTCCCCCGCCCTCCCTCCGTCCCCCGCCCTCCCTCCGTCCCCCGCCCTCCCTCCGTCCCCCGCCCTCCCTCCGTCCCCCGCCCTCCCTCCGTCCCCCGCCCTCCCTCCGTCCCCCGCCCTCCCTCCGTCCCCCGCCCTCCCTCCGTCCCCCGCCCTCCCTCCGTCCCCCGCCCTCCCTCCGTCCCCCGCCCTCCCTCCGTCCCCCGCCCTCCCTCCGTCCCCCGCCCTCCCTCCGTCCCCCGCCCTCCCTCCGTCCCCCGCCCTCCCTCCGTCCCCCGCCCTCCCTCTCACCACCTCTCTCCCTCTCACCACCTCTCTCCCTCTCACCACCTCTCTCCCTCTCACCACCTCTCTCCCTCTCACCACCTCTCTCTCTCTCTTCCTTTCCCAGGTGCCACTCCTGAGTACCTCGCCGGACACTACATGCTCCAGGGAGCCTCTAGCCTGCTGCCGGTCATGGCCCTTGCCCCCCAAGAGAACGAGAAACTGCTGGACATGAGCTGCGCCCCGGGGGGCAAGACCTCGTACTGTGGTGAGGAGGGTTTGGGGGGGGGGTGGTGGGGGAGGGTGAACCAGGGCCTCCTCCGTGTGATTTATCCGCCCGTTGACTCTACATTTTGTCTTGTTCTCCCCCTTCCCCCACCTCTCTCTCCACCCCGGCAGCTCAGCTCATGAAGAACACAGGACTGATCGTTGCCAATGACTCGAACCGGGATCGGCTGAGGAGTGTGGTGGGGAACCTCCATCGCCTGGGAGTCACCAACGCCATCATCTGTAACTACGATGGCCGCCAATTCCCCAAGGTATCTCTGAGCCGAGAATCGCTCACCAACAACACCCACCCCCCCACCCCACCCAACCTTCCCCACCCCCCCTCCCTAACCCAAGGAGTCAGTGGACAAGGATCGGGAGCAGGTCCTTATCCCAGGACATGGAACCCGCTTGATTGGTCAGTCATCTCAGCTCCAGGACATCACTGCAGGAGTTCCCCAGGGTAGTGTCCTCGGCCCAACCATCTTCAGCTGCTTCACCAATGACCTTCCTTCCATCATAAGGTCAGAAGTGGGGATGTTCGCTGATGATTGCTCAATGTTCAGCACCATTCGCGACTCCTCAGATACTGAAGCAGTCCCATGTCCAAATGCAGCAAGACCTGGACAATATCCAGGCTCAGGGCTGACAAGTGGAGAGTAACATTCACACCCACACAAGTGCCAGGCAATGAACATCTCCAACAAGAGAGAATCTAACCATCCCCCCTTGACATTCAATGGCATTACCATCACTGAATCCCCCACTATCAACATCCTGGGGGTTACCATTGACCAGAAACTGAACTGGGACCAGCCATATAAATACTGTGGCTACAAGAGCAGGTCAGAGGCTGGGAATCCTGCGGAGAGTAACTCAACTCCTGACTCCCCCCCCCCCCCCCCAAAAGCCTCTCCACCATCTACAAGGCACAAGTCAGGGGTGGGATGGGACACTCCCCACTTGCCTGGATGATTTGCAGCTCCCACAACACTCAAGAAGCTCGACACCGTCCAGGACAAAGCAGCACCCCCTCTCGATCGGCACCACATCCACAAACATTCACTCCCTCCACCATCGACGCAGAGTGGCAGCAGCGTGTGTACCATCTACAAGATGCACTGCAGCAACTCGCCAAGGCTCCTTCGACAGCGCCGCCCAAACCCACGACCCACTCCCATCTAGAAGGACGAGGGCAGCAGACACATGGGGAACACCCACCACCTGGAAGTTCCCCTCCGAACCCCTCACCATCCCGACTTGGGAATATATCGGCCGTTTCTTCACTGTCGCTGGGTCAAAATCCTGGAACTCCCTCCCTAACAGCGCCATGGGTGTACCTACACCACACAGGCCAAAACCCTGGAACTCCCTCCCTAACAGCACCGTGGGTGTACCTACACCACACAGACAAAATCCTGGAACACCCTCCCTAACAGCGCCGTGGGTGTACCTACACCACACGGGGACAAAATCCTGGAACTCCCTCCCTAACAGCGCCGTGGGTGTACCTACACCACACGGGACAAAATCCTGGAACTCCCTCCCTAACAGCACTGTGGGTGTACCTACACCACACGGGCCAAAACCCTGGAACTCCCTCCCTAACAGTGCCGTGGGTGTACCTACACCACACGGGACAAAATCCTGGAACTCCCTCCCTAACAGCACTGTGGGTGTACCTACACCACAGGGGACAAAATCCTGGAACTCCCTCCCTAACAGCGCTGTGGGTGTACCTACACCACACGGGACAAAATCCTGGAACTCCCTCCCTAACAGCGCTGTGGGGGTACCTACACCACATGGGGACAAAATCCTGGAACTCTCTCCCTAACAGCGCCGTG